>NW_027512396.1:375000-534015 GCF_048772815.1 Callospermophilus lateralis | reverse complement strand
GATCTGGCCCTGGGCTAAAGAACCTGCGGAAACTGCTTCTCGGTCCGGGTCTTGCTGAATACTGTGGAGGTAAATATCAACCGAGCCTTCATAGGGAGTGCAACAGGATTGAGACGGGGCTTGTGAGTGCCGGTCAGAACTCACCCATTGCTTTAGTCACCCAGCAAAGGGAACAAAATGCTGCCTTTTGCATGGGATACCAACATGGCAGAGATCTGATGTCATCAGAAAGCAGCAGAGGAGATAACTTCATTGATACCATCGGTGACAGACAGTTGGTCTCCTGGTAAAGAAAGTGAGTCACAAACACCCGGGTCTCTCTCACTTTGTCATCAAGCCAGAGGGGCAGAGCAGAGCCGCCGCCCACGCCCGGAACAGGCCCAGCGACACACCTGCATGGTAGTCACGTCACCCCCATTGGAATAGAGGCAGAGCAGAGCCGCCGCCCTTGCCCAGAACAGGCCCAGTGACCCGCAGGCATGGTAGTCAAATCACCCGAATTGGAATAGTTGCAGAGCAGAGCCTTCTCCCTCACCTAGTACAATCCCAGTGGCCCACCGGCATGGTAGTCAGGTCACCCCAATATTAGTAGGGACAGAGCAGAGCCTTCGCCCGCACCCAGAACAGGCCCAACAACCTGCCGGCATGGTAGTCACGACCCCCCAAATGGAGTAGTGGCAGAGCAGAGCCATCACCCGCACCCGCAAGGTAGGCACACCTGCACCTGACTGGCAGAAGAGGCCCATCGCCCTGCCGGAGCGGCAGACACTTCACCCCATTTGGAATAGGAGCAGAGCAGATCCGTTGCCCGTGCCCGCAAGGTAGGCAGACCTGCGACAAACTGGCGGAACAGGCCCAGCAACACACCTGCATGGTAGTCACGTCACCCCAATTGGAGTAGGGGCAGAGCAGAGCCGCCGCCAGCACCTACAAGGTAGGCAGACCTGCGACTGATCGGCAGAACACCCCAGGGGTCCACGGGCCTGGTAGACACGTGACACCAATTGGAGGAGGGGCAGAGCAGAGCCGCCTCCCGCGCCTGCATGGTAGGCAGACCTGCAACCGATCAGGAAAACAAGCCCAGCGGCCCGTCAGCAAGGTAGTTAGATCACCCTAATTGGAGGAGCAGCACAGGCCCCCTGCGCCCATGCAAGGGAGACTTTGCAACTATACAAGAGCAATATAAATATATAGGAGGAAAATTTCAAAATCACAACAGTTTCACCAAGCAGAAAGAAAAGCGAGCAGTATGATAAGACAAGGAAAAAAGGACCACAAGCAATGCAGGTCAGCACAACTTTAGAAGAGGTAATAGCTGCAGTAAATGGAATGTCAGATAAAGAACTCAGGATATACATGCTTCAGATGATCTGGAGTCTCAAGGAAGACATTAGACAGCAAAATCAGACAATGAAAAATCACTTCGACAATGAATTACATAAACAAATCCAAGAAGCAAAAGATCAGCTATACAGGGAGATAGAGGTTGTAAATAATAACAAACAGAAATCCTAGAAATGCAGAAAGCAATAAACCAACTTAAAAACTCAATTGAGAATACTACCAGCAGAGTAGAACACTTAGAAGATAGAACATCAGACAATGAAGACAAAGTATTCCAACTTGAAAAGAACATAGACAGCTCAGCAAGACTGTTAAGAAACCATCAACAGAATATCCAAGAAATACGGGATAACATAAAGAGACCAAACTTAAGAGTCATTGGAATACAGGAAGGTATAGAGGTCCAAACCAAAGCAATGAGCAATGTATTCAATGAAATAATACGAGAAAACTTCCCAGACTTGAAGAATCAGACTGACTCCCAAGTCCTAGAAGCCTACAGGACGCCGAATGTGCAAAATCATAAGAGATCCACACCTAGACACATTATAATGAAGATGCCCAACGTACACAATAAGGAGAGAATTTTAAATGCTACAAGAGAAAAAAAAAGCAGATTACATTTAGGGGTAAACCAATCAGGATAACAGCTGATCTTTCAACACAGACTCTGAAAGCTAGAAGATCCTGGATTAACATTTTTCAAACACTGAAAGAAAATGGATTCCAACCAAGAATTGTGTATCCAGTGAAATTAAGCATCAGGATGGAAGATAAAATCATAACCTTCTATGTTAAAAAAAAAGTTAAAATAAATTGTAGCTAGAAAACCATCTCTTCAAAACATCATTGGCAAAATATTACAGGAAGAGGAAATGGAAAATAACAATAAAAACCAACAGTGGGAGGTAGTACAGTAAAAGGGGGAAATAATCAATGTAGAAAACAATCCATGTTTAATAACATAAATAAACAAATAGGGCTGGAAGAACAACCATTATCTCAATAATAACCGTAAATGTTAATGGCTTAAACTCACCAATTAAGAGACACAGGCTAGTAGAATGGATCACAACACAAGACCCAATAATACGCTGCCTACAGGAGACGCATTTGATAGGAAAAGACATACATAGACTGAAGGTGAAAGGTTGGGAAAAATCATATCACTTATATGGACTTCGGAAACAAGCAGGAGTGTCCATACTCATATCAAATAAAATAGATTTCAAGCCAAAGTTAATCAAAAGGGATAAAGAGGGACACTACATACTGCTCAAGAGAACCATACATCAACAAGACATAACCATTATAAATATATATATGCCCCAAACAATGGTGCAGCTATGTCCATCAAACAAACTTTTCTCAAGATCAAGAGTCTAATAGACCACCATACAATAATCATGGGAGACTTCAACACACCTCTCTCACCACTGGACAGGTCTTCCAAACAAAAGTTGAAATAGAAAACTATAGAACTCAATAACACAATTAATAACCTAGACTTAATTGACATATATCGAATATACTCCTCAACATCAAGCAGTTACATTTTTCCTCAGCAGCACATGGATCCTTCTCAAAAATAGATCATATATTATGTCACAGGGCAATTCTTAGACAATATAAAGAAGTAGAGATAATACCATGCATCTTATCTGATCATAATCTAATATAAACTAAAAATCAATGATAAACGAAGGAAGGAAAAATCATGCATCACTTGGAGAATGAACAATAGGTTACTGAATGATCAATGGGTTATAGAAGACATCAAGGAGGAAATTAAAAAATTCTTAGAGATAAATGAAAACACAGGCACAACATATCAGAATCTATGGGACACACTGAAATCCGTTCTAAGAGGAAAATTCATTGCTTGGATTTCATTCCTTAAAAAAAGAAAAAAAAAAAAACAAAACAAATAAATGATGTCATACTTCATCTCAGAATCCTAGAAAAAGAAGAGGAAAACAACAGCAAAATAAGTAGAAGGTAAGATTTAATTAAAATCAAAGCTGAAATTAATGAAATCGAAACAAAAGAAACAATTGAAAAAATTGAGAAAACTAAAAGTTGGTTCTTTGAAAAAATAAATAAAATCGACAGACCCTTAGCCATGCTAATGAAGAGAAGAAGAGAGAAAACTCAAATTACTAGCATACGGGATGAAAAGGGCAACATCACATGTTAAGGTATATAAACAAGTCAGGATGGCACCTGGTATTTTGCCAGAGAAATGTTAGGGTCTGTAAACAAGTCTGGATGGCGCCTGGAAAAATGCCATAGAGAGTGGTTTGTGAAGTAACAAAAGCAAGCCATTAAGTGTGGAGATTCCTTATTGGTTCACTGCTGGATCTATTTTATGCTAATTAGATAAGCTATATAAAATGTATAAATATCACTCAGATGCTACAATAAACGGCTTCCATTCCTGCTGTATCAATCTACACAAGTTATTTGTCACCCCCTGGCAATCACAGCAGATATTTCTGAAATACAGAAGATAATCAGAAATTAATTTGATTCGTTATACTCCAATATAATAGAAGATAGTGAAAGCATCGAAAAATTTCTTAAGTCATATGATCTGTCCAGATTGAGTCAGGAGGATATAGACAACCTAAACAGACCAGTATCAATTGAGGAAATAGAAGAAACCATCCAAAGATTACCAACTAAGGAAAGACCAGGACAGTATGGGTATACAGCAGAGTTTTACAAACCCTTTAAATATGAACTAATACCAATACTTTTCAAGCTATTTCAGGAAATTGAAAAAGAGGGAGATCTTCCAAATTCATTCTACCAGGCCAATATCACCCTGATTTCTACACCAGACATAAACACTTCAAACAAAGAAAACTACAGACCAATATCCCTAAGGAATCTAAATGCAAAAATCCCTAATTAAATTCTGGTGAATCAGATACAAAAACATATTAAAAAAATTGTGCACCATGATCAAGTAGGATTCATCCATGGAATGCAAGGCTTGTTCAATATACGAAAATCAATAAATGTTATTCACCACATCAATAGACTTAAAAATAAGAACCATATGATCATCTCGATAGATGCACAAAAAGCATTCGACAAAGTACAGCATCCCTTTATCTTCAAAACTCTAGAAAAACTAGGAATAACAGGATCATACCTCAATATTGTAAAAGCAATCTATGCTAATCCTCAAGCTAGCATCATTCTGAATCTAGAAAAATTGAAGGCATTCCCTCTAAAATCTGGAACAAGAATGGGATGCCCTCTCTCACTACTTCTGTTCAATACAGTTCTCGAAACACTGGCCAGAGCAATTAGACAGACGGAAGAAATTAAAGGCATAAAAATAGGAAAAGAACAACTTAAATTATTACTATTGCAGATGACATGATTCTATACCTAGCAGACCCAAAAGGGTCTACAAAGAAACTAATAGAGCTAATAAATGAATGCAGCAAAGTGGCAGGATATAAAATCAACACGCATAAATCAAAGGCATTCCTCTATATCAGGGACAAATCCTCTGAAATGGAAATGAGAACAACCACTCCATTCACAATATCCTAAAAAAAAAAAAAAAGATGGGAATCAACCTAACAAAAGAGGGGAAAGTCTCATACAATGAAAACTACACAACCCTAAAGAGAGAAATATAAGAAGATCTTAGAAGATGTAAAAATATACCCTGTTCATGGAAAGGCAGAACTAACATCATCAAAATGGTGATATTACCAAAATTTCTCTATAGGTTTAATGCAATGCCAATCAAATCCCAAAGGCATTTCTTGTAGAAATAAAGAAAGCAATCATGAAATACATATGGAAAAATAAAAGTTCCAGAATAGCAAAAACAATGCTAGGCAGGAAGTGTGAATCAGGCGGTAGAGCGATACCAGACTTCACACTATACTACAGAGCAATAGTAACAACAATAGCATGGTACTGGTACCAAAACAGGCTTGTGGACCAATGGTACTGAATAGAGGACACAGAAACCAATCCACAAAACTACAACTATCTTATATTTGATAAAGGGGCTAAAAGCATGCAATGGAGGAAGGATAGCATCTTCAACAAATGGTGTTGGGAAAACTGGAAATCCATATGTAACAAATTGAAACTGAATCCCTTTCTCTTGCCATGCACAAAAGTTAACTCAAAATGGATCAAGGAGCTTGATATCAAATCAGAGACACAGTGCCTGATAGAAGAAAAATTTGCTTACGATGTACATACTGTGGGGTCGGGCTCCAAATTCCACAATAGGACACCCATAGCACAAGAGTTAATAACTAGAATCAACAAATGGGACTTACTCAAACTAAAAAGTTTTTTCTCAGCAAAAGAAACAATAAGAGAGGTAAATAGGGAGCCTACATCCTGGGAAGAAATCTTTACTCCTCACACTTCAGATAGAGCCCTAATATCCAGAGTATACAAAAAACTCAAAAAATTAGACAATAAGATAACAAAGAACCCAATCAACAAATGGGCTGAGGACCTCAACAGACACTTATCAGATGAGGACTTACAATCAATCAACAAGTACATGAAAAAATGCTCACCATCTCCAGCAGTCAGAGAAATGCAAATCGAAACCACCCTAAGATACCATCTCACTCCAGTAAGATTGGCAGCCATTATGAAGTCAAACAACAAGTTCTGGCAATGATGTGGGGAAACAGGTACACTTCTACATTGCTGGTGGGACTGCAAATTGGTGCAGCCAATTTGGAAAGCAGTATGAAAATTTCTTGGAAAGCTGGGAATGGAACCACCATTTGACCCAGCTATTCCCCTACTCAGTCTATTCACTAAAGACCTAAAAACAGCATGCTACAGGGACACTGCTACATCGATGTTCATAGCAGAACAATTCACAACAGCAAGACTGTGAAACCAACTTAGATAACCTTCAATGAAAGAATGGATAAAATACTGTGGCATTTATACACAATGGAGTATTACTCTGCATTGAAAAATAAAAAAAATCATAGAATTTGGAGGGAAATGGATGGCATTAGAGCAGATTATGCTAAGTGAAGCTAACCAATCCTTAAAAAACAAATGCCAAATGTCATCTTTGATATAAGGAGAGTAACTAAGAACAGAGGAGAGACGAAGAGCATGACAAGATGATTAACATTAAAGCGGGATGAGAGGTGGAAAGGAAAGGGAGAGAGAAGGAAAATTGCATGGAATTGGAAGGAGACCCTCAGGGTTATACAAAATTACATACAAGAGAAAGTGAGGGGAAAGAGAAAAATAATACAAGGGGGACAAATTTATTACAGTAGAGGGGGTAGAGAGAGAAGAGGGGAGGGGCGGGGAGGGGAGGGGGGATAGTAGAGGATAGGAAAGGCAGCAGAATTCAATAGACACTAGTATGGCAATATGTGAATCAATAGATGTGTAACTGATGTGATTCTGTAATCTGTACACGGGGTAAAAATGGGAGTTTATAGCGCACTTGAATCAAAGTGTGAAATATGTTATAACAACAACTATGTAATGTTTTGAACAACCATAAATAAAAATGAAATAAAACTAACTACGGTGAATAATGCATGCAATCCTAATATTTCTACAGTAACTGACCCAGTTTAACATCAATGCAAGTAGATTCCTATGGGACATGATGTGTACTTTGACCTTCATTTTTATTCAACACTGGTACATTACTATTTCATCAGTTTATGCACATCACAGGATATATATTTCATCCACAATTTAGGAAAGTTATAGGCATTTGTTTCACTTTCAATCAATTCCAGCTTCAGAACACATGGATTCCTCCATATTTCTTGACTGGTCTTTTCATGAGACTTCATTCCAAACACATTATTTTCGATTTCCATAAACACTTTTGAAACAAAACTCACACACACTTCATGATAAACAATAACCCTAAGATTACCATTATATATGTAACTGGTTGGAGTGAATGATTGTATGTCAATATATGATTTCCTATATATTTTAAGATATCAATTCAATCCATTATTTAAAGAGAAAAAAGTTATATTATTTATTCACACTATGGTCTATTCATGCATTATCTCTATATTCATTGACACAGGGTACACCACTTGGTACCCACAATACTAATTTATGTGTCCTCAAATATTGCTCCCAGAAATGGTGGAAGAAATACACACATCATATGATCTACATATATATTTGATCACAATAATTTTCTGGGCACAAAATGCAAAGGTCACACTTATGATTGTACCAAATCCTAAATTGAAAGTGAACATGGCTTACTAAAAACATCCATGTCCAGGTTGCCTAATGCTTTCAAATGTCATTCCTATTGGTGACTACATATTTGTTTCTTCCTAAGATTATGTATTCAATCTCAACCCTGTTGAAAATGTCTAATCCTATCACTCACTATATAATTGCCTCATTTCGTAATGTCTCTATTGATATTTTCCTTCCTACATATTTTCCCCAGTTAATCATTGTGACTGACTCTTCACATGTGCTGACATTTATATTCACTCTATAACCGAAACCCTAATGCTACAGAACTTTTTGTCCAATTTTTATACTCACTCATTTTTTATAAACCTACCGACTATCTTCCTAATCCCACCGACTATCTCAATTTGAGTGGATGTTCTCTTCTAAAATCAAACATCCAAGGTATAAGGTCCTATGCCATTGATTATCAATTTATCTGAGACATCTGTGTAGAACGTAATTAAAAGCTAAGTATCCCAATCAAGGGCCTAATGCCCTTCTGGGCTTCAAATCTTACCAACATTTCTGTTTTCATACTTATATTTCACCTCTATAATCTTATAAATATCACAGGTTCCCAATACTATTAATCATCCTGCAGAAGGATTCGTAATCCAAATCAAACATGTTAATAACCCTAACCATACACTCTTCCCTCAACCTAACTTTACAGAAGAGCAGGGACAGAGTTCGTCTTACAATACAGGAATGTAGGGGATCTGCCTCCTGCTGAGAACCTCAAAGGTCCATGCAGGTTTGATCCCTGGAGAAGATTAGGCAGCTATGAAGGACCTGAGAGAGAAAAAGTTATCTTCCATCTCAAACAACCTTTCCAAGATGAAGGGTTTTGTCTGAATAAGCCTCTCTCTTCTTAATGTAGAGAAGATGGACCATACAAGGCATGTGTGGAGAGCTGTTCCTGGGTGCCTATGGTTGATATACCATTCTAACTTTTGAAAGTGTCACAGGAAGTAAGGGCTGCCTCCATCTCATAGTACTATTGGAAGCAACTGTTAGGACAAAGTGGTTGCCAAGGCAGTGACCTCATTAAATTCCTGAAGAGATTAATCTCACCTCACTTCCTTGGTGATGAAACTCTCTGAACTTGGGATCCGGGAAGCCAGGCACGCAGAGCCAGTCCCATTCCCAGTCCCAGTGGTCTCATTTGTTTGGATTTAACAAGGACAGAGTCAGTCTTTCTGAGTACCTACTGATGTGAGGATGGACAAATGTCAGGAAAGCTCTGAAGAGAGGCCTTTCCTGAGAAAGCAGGTAGTGGCTCACAGCTGGCTAGTGACAACTTCACAGATTGGGCCAATGAGACCATATCTGACACAGGACAGGCGATTTCATCAGAACATAGTATGGCCCACCAGTCAGAGGACACTCCTGATAGTCACAGACCTACTTGGGTGAAGGAGCTGCCTTTGTGTGTGTGGGTGTAGGTTTGAGGTTTTGTCTCATGTTCTGAGAATAGGTAGGAAAGGCAGTTTATTTGTTTTGGAGTGAACTGTTTCTGGTAAGTCGTTTGACAAGGCCAGTGTCTCTATGTCTGTGTATCCCACTGTGTCCGGGGTTTTAGACATTAGAAAAGAGAATGAATCATTGTATGTGTCCTGACTAGTAGAAAGCTTCCCAAGATTCATCTTGCCCAATTTATGAATGGACTGTGGCTTGACTTATGCGTGGGCAACTCCTACAATCTTGCTAAGTTCCTGTTTTCTTCCTGAATCCTGGCCAATTTCCCAGAATAGGCTCATTTTTTTGTGTCCAAAATATGTACCACCTCCAAGCTCTGAGACTTGGCCATGTACTGGATAGCTGAAGGGAATGGGAGCATCTCAGAAAACTCAGATATGAGTGTGACCAGAAAATTCTAATGGAGAAACCCTGCTTTGGGCCTTTTGCTTACCAATTGTTCTGTTGCCCTGAATGTCCGGAACATCTTTGCCTCAGGCCACACCTTTGTAGAGCCAAAAGAAATAGTTTTCAAACAGAAATGAAAGGGCATCACCTCTGGCTCTTTGCTTAATTGCTTTGGAAAAGGATGTGTCTGAATCAGCTTTTTGGCCCTGTGTGAGGCTGCGGCTTAGATTTTTATCACCTGATGGATCTAAAGAAAGATCCCATGTGTGCATCCAAAACCAAAATGGACAAAAGAGCATTCATTTTGGATGAAGTCTCTCACATTCCTCTGTAAGGTTCCTGACCTTCATCAAGTGAGAATAGTGATCATTTGGTTCAAATGTGTTCCTCAAAACCCTGCAGAGGATAGCCCATAAGTGCTTGATTTTTCTCATGACTCCAAATCACATAAAGACTCTAAGCCCCACAGTCAGTAGGCTTCAAATTGGAGAAGCAGTGCCATCTTAATGGCCGGCCAATTTGATCACTCCTGGTTCACTGGAAGGATGTCCAGGCCACCCTGATTTTAGGCAAATGAGGGGCAAGGGTGGTTATTTTGGACACTGTCTTGGGCTGCACCCCTAATGGAAACCTCCAGCCAGAGGTTATGATGAGTGTGTATTTAGAAAAGATGAGTGACATGTGGGAGTGTTTTGGATTTAATTGTGGATATTTGTGTGGCAGTTGGAAGACATAACTGGGTCTACCTGGGCTTGATCTTTGGTGTGATTCCCCTTAGAGACTGAGTTCAGAATCTGACCTCAGAAAAGTATTGCCATGTATTGTGTTGGGATTAAAGAGGCCATGTATGAGAGTCACCCTTGGAAACTGAGAACTAGCGCCAGAGTGGCTTTGCACAGAGAACTGGGAATCTCAGCCAAGGTATCACATGATTTCATTCGAAAGACTTGGCAGCCATATTTGAGAGTCAAAACACACATGGACCTCACATTGTAGACCTCAATGGGCCTGGCTAAATGTGACCTTTTGTCCACTCTTTGAGAAGCCTTGCCTGTGAGGGTTCTCCAGAGCTTTCATTGAAATAATCTTCCTCTCCATTTAATGGTTCCTGAATAAATTGAAACCCACAGTGCCTCCAACTTCATCCTTGAAAAATTTCTAGATAAATACCGTGAATTTTTTGAAATTCCCACGACTAGGTTGCACTAGAGAACCTTTGGATGTCCTGCTGCTGATCATGGATGTACCTGACAGTGCCTTGCTTGACTGGGTTTTATGAAAATGGTGTAGAACAGAGGTCCCAGTAAGTTGCAGCCTCCTGAGAAGTGGGCCTAGAGTTGTGGTGGGCAGGAGTGTGATAAAACTTCTGTGTTGGAGCAATTTGGATCTTCCATTGGCTTACAAATGGCTTGTGGCTTACATGGTGCAGCCAGCAGACCCTTATAAGTAAAGGCATCTTGTTATATGGAGAGGATTCAGGGCAATGTTCAGAATCAGGTTGCTATGGACAAGGATGCAATGGGGCAAGCTTTGAGGGATAGAAGATTGGTTGGTGCATTTTTCTGCTGTCCCTGACCCACCACACGTGATAGAACTCCCTCCTGCACTGTGTCCCAGTTGAACTCCTTCTATTTTATGAAGCAAATACCAAACTACCAGTGCAGCAGGAAAAACCCCACAAAAAGTGTAGGAGGGCCAAATGGCTTCACAGTTCAACGGGGAGACACTTAGACCCCAGAGGCCACAGTTTACTTAAAAAGAAAAATATCAGCACTGCTGCCTCATGTTCATTGAAATATCAGAAACAATGTCTTCCAGGTCTCATAGATGCAGACCCAGCTTTGATGGTCTCACTACAAAGAAAGCCAAATCTCCTGAAAACAACATATATTTCAAGTGCCCTATCTCAGAGGCAGTTTCTCAAAAAGCTTTTAGGCCAGCAGAGCTCCATGTTTGTGGAGTGTTTACCCTATCCCTTGCTTTTGGAAACTCCTCTACAACCTCCAAGGTTGTGAACTCCTGAGCATTTTCCATTCCAGATATGTGTTCACTGATTTTCTAACTCTTCTCCTCTAATTTTGTCTTACTTGGGGTGAAGGTAATGTCAAGGCATTGTTCTGGATGAGAGTGGGAGGATATTTGTGCAGCATATATATGCATACAAATTGGATTCATTTTCCAATTTTCATTTTGAAATATTGAATCCCTGACACTAACCCATACCTACTAGACTCAGACAACTCATCCTAATATGATAGAGAAAAATAAGCCAAACCTATAGAAATACAAGCAGTTCATTGGAGGCATGTTGTATAGTTGGACTTGAGTTTTGCATTATATAAGGTAAAAGTTATAAATCTAGTCAATTTTCAATCGAAGAAGTTCTCCCTGAGTTTTTAAACTTAAAAAATACGAGAATTCTTGTTTCCCTTTCTCTTTAGCCTATTCACACTTGTATATTTATATGCACATATAGAATCCTACCAGGTATCACACGTACATTTTTGAGGTGGCTGATTGGCATATACAAACTGTGAGAAGAGTTCACTCCTCCTAAACGCTGTTGGAACTGAAAATTCAACCTATAGGGGAGCTTCCTAGTAGAAGAACATTATGCATAAATTCATGTTCAGTAAAATAAATATTTTTGCATCTGTGGATGATATATATTTACTGATGAATTTCGATTCGCATATATATTGCTACTATTAAATGTATGTGAGTGTTTTTTTTTTTGTGTGTGTGTATAATATATCTGTACACTCTGCAGATATTTCAAAATATAAAATATATGTGTCTAATGTAAACCCTCTAAATTCATTCATGTTCATGTATGTGGATTTATAATCAACTTTTCACAAGATTATAATCAGAAATATTCATCCACCTGAAATACATAATTGTTTCCTAGTACTGAAAACTAACTTCAGTGAATGGGGCATACAAATCCTCATTATTCTACAGAAACGCACCCAGTCTAACATCAATGCAAGTAGACTCCTATGGGACATGATATGTAATTTGACGTTCATATGTATTCAACAATGGTACATTATTATTTCTTCAGTTTTTGCACATTTTAAGTTATACACTTCATCCACAAGTTCACAAATTTATAGGCATTTGTTTCAACTTTAATCACTTCTTGCTTCAGAACACAAGTATTGTCAGGGTTTCTTGACAGGTCTTTTCATGAGACTTCTTTCCAAACACATTATTTTAGATTTCCATAATCACTTTTGAAGCAAAGCTCACACACTCTTCATGATAAACCAAAACACTAATATTTCCATGAGATATATAACTGGTTGGAATGAATGATTGTGTATCAATATATGATTTCCTTTAATTTTTCAGATATCAATTCAATTCATTATTTAAAGTTCAAAAAAGTTGTATTATTTAGTCACAGTATGTTCTATTCATGCTTTATCTCTATGTTCACAGACACAGGGTACACCTCTTTGTACCCCCAATTCTAATTTTAAATATTCAATATATTGCTCCCAGAAATGGTGAAAGAAATACTCATGTCACCTCATTATCACAGTAATATTCTGGACAAAAAATGGAAAGGTCACTCTTATGATTGTACCAAAGCCTAAATGGAAAGTGAACATAGATTACTAAAAACATCCATGTCCAGGTTGCCTAATGCTATCAATTGTCAATCCTGTTGGTGACTACATATTTGTTTCCATCTAATTTGTATATTCAAACTCAACCCTGTTGAAAATGACTAATTCTATCACTCACTTTATACTTTGCCTGATTTTGTAATGATTCTATTGATATCTGCTTTTCTACATATTTTCCCCAGTTCACCATAGTGACTGACTCTTCATATGTACTGACATCTACATTCATGCCATAACCGAAACCCTACTGGTAAAGAACATTTGGTCCAAATCCTATACTCACTCTTCTTCCTAAAGCTATCGACTATCTTCCTAATCCTAACGATTATCACTTTTTGCCTGGATGTTCTCTTCTAAATTCAATCATCATAGGTACAAGGTCCTACTCCCTTGTATATCGAATTATCTGAGACATCTTTGCAGAACATAATTCAAAGCTAAGTATCCCAATCAAGGGGAAAACCCTTCTGGGCTTCAAATCATACCTAGATTTTTGTTTTCATACTTTTATTTCACATCTATATTCTTGTAAATATCACAGGTTCCCAATACCATTATTCATCACACAGAATGATTCATAACCCAAATCAAACCTGTTATTAACCCTAAGCGCACACTGTTCCCTCAATCTCATTTTTCAGAAAAGCAGGGACAGAGTGGTTCTTACAATACAGGAAATTATGGGATCTTCCACCTGCTGAGAACCTCAAAGGTCCATGCAGAAATGATACCTGCAGAATTTGTAGGCAGGTATGAAGGACCTGAGTGAGCAAAAGTCATCTTCCATGGCAAATAACCTGGTCAGGATGAAGGGATGTGTCTGAATCAGCCTCTCTCTTTTTATTGTAGAGAAGATGGACCAAACCAGGCCTGTGTGGAGAGCTGTTCCTGGGTGCCTATGGTTGATATACCATTCTACCTTGTGAAAGTGTCACAGGAAGTAGGGGAAGCCTCCATCTCATGGGACCCTTGGAAGCAACAGTTAGGACAAAGTGGTTGCCAAGGCAGTGACCTCATTCAGTTCCAAAGAATGTGACATACCTCATTTCCTTGGTGATGGAACTCTCTGAAATTTGTATCCAAGCATTGGATTCCAAATGGCTTGTAACTGACATGGTGCTGCCAGCAGACCCTTATATGTAAAGGCATCTTGTTATATGGAGAGTTTTAAGAGGAAAATTAAGAATCAGGTTGATTTGGACAAGGGGGCAATGGGGCAAGCTGTGAGAGATAGAAGCCTAGTTGGTGCATTCTCTTGCAGACCCTGACCCACCACACGTGACAGAACTCCCTACAGCACTGTGTCCCAGTTTAGCTGCTAGTATTTCGTGAAACAAATACCAAACTCACAGTGCAGCAGCCTAAAAACCACAAAAAGTGGAGGAGGACCAAATGGCTTCACAGTCCACACGGGGAGACGGGGAGACACTTAGTCCCCAGTGGCCTCAGTTTACCTATAAAGAGAGGATTCAGCACTGCTTCATCTTGTTCATTGGAAAATAAGAAACCATGTCCTCCAGGTCACATAGATGCAGACCCAGCTTTGATGGTCTCACTACAAAGGAAGCCAAATCTCATGAAAACAACATATATTTAAAGTGCGGAAGCTCAGAGGCAGTTTCTCAAAGTTTTTAGGGCAGCAGAGTTACATGTTTGTGGAGTGTTTACCATGTCCCTTACTTTTGGAAACTCCTAAACCACCTCCAAGGTTGTGAACTCCTGAGCATTTTCCATTCCAGATATGTATTCACTGATTGTGTAACTCTTCTCCTCTAATTGTGTCTTACTTGGGGTGAAGGTAATGTCAAGGCATTGTTTTGGATGAGAGCGGGAGGATATTTGTGCAGCATATATTTACATACACATTGGATTCATTTTCCAATTTTTCATTCGAAGTACTGAATCCCTGACACTAACCCATACCTAGTAGACTCAGACTATTCATCCTAATATAATGGGGAAAATTAACCCAACACAATAGAAATACAAGCACTTCAGAGGAGACATGTTCTATAGTTGGACTTGACATTTGCATTATATAAGGTAGGAGTTATACATCTAGTCAAATTTTAATTGAAATATTCTCCATGTGTTTTTAAACTTAACAAATATGTGAATACTTGTTTCCAATTTCTGTAGCCTATTCACACATGTATATTTATATGCATATATAGAATCCTACCAGGTATCACACGTACATTTTTGTAAGGTGGATGTCTTGGCAGATACAAATTGTGAGAAGTGTTCACTCCTCCTAAATGCTGTTGGAAATGAAAATTCAACCTATAAGAGAGCGTCCTAGAAGAACAACATTATACATAAACTCATGTTCAGAAACATAAATATTTTTGCATCTGTGGATGATATATATTTACTGATGAATTTCGATTGGCATTTATATTGGTACTTTTTAATGTCTGTGAGTGTTGTGTGTGTGTGTGTGTGTGTGTGTGTGTGTGTGTGTGTATAGATATAGATATAGATATACTCTCCAAAGTTTTCCAAATATGAAATATATGTGTCTAGTATACACTCTCTAAATTCATTCATGTTCATATATGTGGATTTATAATCAACTTTTCACAAGATTATAATCAGAAATATTCATCCACCTGAAATACATATTTGTTTCCTAGTACTGACTACTAACTTCAGTGAAGGGTGCATACAAATCCTAATTATTCTACAGTATCTGACCCAGTCTAACATCAATGCAAGTAGACTCCTATGGGACATGATATGTAATTTGTCATTCATTTGTATTCGACACTGGTACATTATTGTTTCTTCAGTTTTTGCACATCATTGGATATACATTTCATCCACAAGTTCACAAATTAATAGGCATTTTTTTCAACATTAATCACTTCTTGCTTCAGAACACATGTATTGTCAAGGTTTCTTGACTGGTCTTTTCATGAGACTTCTTTCCAAACACATTATTTTGAATTTCCATAATCATTTTGAAGCAAAACACACACACTCTTCATGATAAACCAAAACACTAATATTTCCATTAGATATATAACTGGTTGGAATGAATGATTGTATATCAATATACAATTTCCTTTTATTTTTCAGATATCAGTTCGATTCATTATTTAAAGTTCAAAAAAGTTATATTATTTATTCACAGTATGGTCTATTTGTGGTTTTTCTCTATGTTCATAGAAACAGGGTACACCTATTTGTACCCCCAATTCTAATTTTACATCTTCAATACATTGCTCCCAGAAATGGTGAAAGAAATACTCATGTCACCTCATTATCACAGTAATATTCTGGACAAAAAATGGAAAGGTCACACTTATGATTGTACCAAAGCCTAAATGGAAAGTGAACATGGATTTCTAAAAACATCCATGTCCAGGTTGCCTAATGCTGTCAATTGTCACTCATATTGGTGACTACATATTTGTTTTTTCCTAATATATATTGAAACTCAACCCTGTTGAAAATGTCTAATTCTATCCCTCACTTTATACTTTGCCTGATTTCGTAATGTTTCCATTGATATCTGCTTTTCTACATATTTTCCCCAGTTCAACATAGTGTCTGACTCTTCATATGTGCTGACATTTACATTCACTCTATAACCAAAAGTCTATTGCTAAAGAACTTTTGGTCCAAATCCTATACTCACTCGTCTTCCTAAACCTACCGACTATCTTCCTAAACCTACTGAATATCCCTTTTTGACTGGATGTTCTCTTCTAAATTCAATCATCCAATGTACAAGGTCCTATGCCATTGTATATCAAATTATCTGAGACATCTTTGCAGAACATAATTCAAAGCTAAGTATCCCAATCAAGGGCAAAACCCTTCTGGGCTTCAAAGCATACCTAGATTTCTTTTTTCATACTTATATTTCACCTCTATATTCTTGTAAATATTGCAGGTTCCCAATCCCATTATTCATCGCACAGAATCATTCGTCACCAAATCAAACCTGTTTTTAACCCCAAGTATACTCTGTTCCCTCAATCATTTTACAGAAGAGCAGGGACAGAGGGGTTCTTACAATACAGGAAAGTTGGGGATCTTCCACCAGATGAGAACCTCAAATGTCCATGCACAAAAGATACCTGGAGAAGTTGTAGGCAGGTATGAAGCACCTGAGAGAGCAAAAGTCATCTTCCATGGCAAACAACCATGGGATGTGTCTGAATCTGCCTCTCTCTTCTTATTGTAGACAAGGTGGAACAATCCAGGCCTGAGTGGAGAGCTGTTCCCGGGTGCCAATGGTTGATATACATTCTACCTTATGAAAGTGTCACAGGAAGTAGGGGAAACCTCCATCTTATGTAACCCTTGGAAGCAACTGTTAGGACAAAGTGGTTGCCAAGGCAGTGACCTCATTCAGTTCCAAAGAATGTGACATACCTCATTTCCTTGGTGATGGAACTCTCTGAACTTGGTATCCAAGAAGCCAGGCACCCAGAGGCAGTCCCAGTCCCAGTCCCAGTGGGCTCACTTGTTTGGATTTACCAAGGACAGAGTCAGTTTTCTTGGTACCTACTGATGTGAGGATGGCCTAATGCCAGGAGAACTCTAAAGAGGGACCTTTCCTGAGAAAGCAGGTAGTGGCTAACCACATTTTCCTGACAACTACACAGAGTTGAACAAGGAAACAAGATCTGAGAGAAGACAGGCCATTTCGGGGGAACATAGTATGGCCCGCAGTCAGAGGAAACTCCGGATAGTCACAGACCTACTTGGGGTAAGGAGGTGCCTTTGTGGGAGTGGGTGTGGGTTTGTTGTTTTGTCTCATGTTCTGAGAATAGGTAGGAAAGGCGGTTTGTTTGGTTTGTAGTGGACAGTTTCTAGTAAGTTGTTTGACAAGGCGAGTGTTTCTGTTTCGGTGTATCCCAATGTGTCCGTTGTTGTAGACATTAAAAAGAGAATGCATTAATTGATGTGTCCTGTCTAGTATAAGTCTTCCCATAATTCATCCTGCCCAATATATGAATGAACTGCAGCTTGTCTTATCGATGTGCAACACCTACTATCTTTCTAAGATGCTGTTTTCTTCCTGAATTCTGGCCACTCTCCAGAATAGGCTCATGGTTTTGTGTCCAAAATATGTACCACCTCCAAGCTCTGTGACATGTCCATGTAATGGATAGCTGAAGAGAATGGCGAGCATTTCAGAAAACTCAGATATCAGTGTGACCAGGAAAGTCTCAGTGCAGAAACCCTGCTTTGGGCAATTTGCTTACTAATTGTTGTGTTGCACTGAATGTCAGGAAGGTCTTTGCCTCAGGCCACCCCTTTGTGAAGCCTGAAGAAAACAGTTTTCAAATACAAATGAATGGGCATCACCTGTGGCTTCTGGCTTCATTGCTTTGAGAATGGATGTGTCTGAATCAGCCTCTTGGCCATGTGTTTGGCTGTGACTTAGATTCTCAGCACCTGATGAATCTAAAGAATGATCCCATGCGTGCATCCAAAACCATAAGGGCAAAAAATCATTCATTGTGGATGAAGTCTCTTGCCTTCCTCTGTTAGGTTCCTGAACTCCATCTAGTGAGAATAGGGATTCTTTGAGTCAAATGAGTTCTTCAAATCTCTGCAGAGGTGCTTGGGTTTTCGAATAACTTTAAATCACATAAAGAATCTATTCCTGAAATCAGTAGGCCTCAAATTGGAGAAACACAGAAGAATTAACGGCAGGCTTCTTTGATCATTCCTGGTTCACAGAAACGGTGTCCAGGCCACCCTGACTTTAGGCAAATGAGGGGAAAACGAGCTGATTTTGGACACTGTCTTGGGCTGCGCCCCTCATGGAAACCTCCAGCCAGAGGTTAAGATGAGTTACTATATGGAATAAGATGAGGACCATGTGGGAGTGTTTCGGTTTTAATTTTGGTCATTTGTGTGGCATTGGAAAAAATGACTGGGTCCACGTGGGCTTGAACTCTGGTGTGATTCCCCTTAGAGACTGGGTTTTAGAACTGAACTCAGAGAAGCATTGCCATGAATTTTGTTAGAATTTGAAGAGGCCACGCATGAAAGTCGCTCTTGGAAATTGAGACCTAGGCCCCGGGTGGATTTCCAAAGAGGCCTGGGAATCTCAGCAAGGATATCACATGATTTTATTCTTAAAGACATGGCAGCCATAGTTGAGAGTCAAAACACACATGGACCTCACATTGTAGACCTCAATGGGCCTGGCCTAATGTGACCTTTTGACCACTCTTTGGAAAGCCTTGCCTGTGAGAGTTTTCCAGAGATTTCATTGAAATGAGCTTCCTCACCATTTAATGTTTGCTGAATGAATTGAAACCCACAGTGCCTCCAACTTCATGCTTGAAAAATGGCTAGATAAATACCATGAAATTTTTGAAATTTGTATGACCAGGTGGCACTGGAGAAACATTGGATGTCCTGTTGCTGATCATGAGTATACCAGACAGTGCCTTGATTTACGGAGTTTCATGAAAATGGTGTAGAATAGGATGGCAGTAAGTTGGAGCCTGCTGAGTAGTGGGTCTAGAGCAGTGGTGGGGAGGTGTTTGATAAAACATCCGTTGTAGGGCCATGTGGATCTACCATTGGATTCCAAATGGCTTGTAACTGGCGTGGTACAGCCAGCAGACCCTTATATGTAAAACCATCTTGTTATATGCAGAGTTTTCAGAGGAAAATTAAGAATCAGGTTGATATGGACAAGGGGGAAATGGGGCAAGCTGTGAGAGATCGAAGCTTATTTGGTGCATTCTCTAGCAGACCCTGACCCACCACACGTGACAGAACTCCCTCCAGCACTCTGTCCCAGATTAGCTCCTAGTATTTCGTGAAACAAATACCAAACTCACAGTGCAGCAGCAAAAAAACCACAAAAAGTGGAGGAGGACCAAATGGCTTTACAGTCCACACGGGGAGAAACTTAGTCCTCAGTGGCCTCAGTTTACCTACAAAGAGTGGATTCAGCACTGCTTCATCTTGTTCATTGGAAAATAAGAAACCATGTCCTCCAGGTCACATAGATGCAGACCCAGCTTTGATGGTCTCCCTACAAAGGAAGACAAATCTCCTGAAAACAACATATATTTCAAGGGCGGAAGCTCAGAGGCAGTTTCTCAAAAAGTTTTTAGGCCAGCAGAGCTCCATATTTGTGGAGTGTTTACCCTGTCCCTTAGTTTTGCAAACTCCTCTACCACCTCCAAGGTTGTGAACTCCTGAGCATTTTACATTCCAGATATCTATTCACTGATTTTGTAACTCTTTTCCTCTAATTGTGTCTTACTTGGGGTGAAGGTAATGTCAAGGCATTCTTCTTAATGAGAGCGGGAGGATATTTGTGAAGCATATATTTACATACACATTGGATTCATTTTCCAATTTTCCATTCGAAATGCTGAATTCCTGACACTAAGCCATACCTAGTAGACTCAGACTATTCATCCTAATATAATGGGGAAAATTAACCCAACACAATAGAAATACAAGCACTTCAGAGGAGACATGTTGTATAGTTGGACTTGACATTTGCATTATATAAGGTAGGAGTTATAAATGTATTCAAATTTTAATGGACATATTCTCCATGTGTTTTTAAACTTAACAAATATGTGAATTCTTGTTTCCCTTTTCTTTAGCCTATTCACACATGTATATATATATGCATATATAGAATCCTAGCAGGTATCACATGTACATTTTGTGAGGTGGCTTTCTTAGCAGATACAAATTGTGAGAAGAGTTCACTCCTCCTAAATGCTGTTGGAAATAAAAATTCAACGTATAGGAGACCGTCCTAGTCGAACAACGTTATACATAAAGTCATATTCAGTAAAATAAATATTTTTGCATTTCTGGATGACATATATTTACTGATGAATTTCGATTGGCATTTATATTGGTACTTTTTAATGGCTGTGAGTGTTGTGTGTGTGTGTGTGTGTGTGTGTATAGATATAGATATAGATATACTCTCCAAATTTTTCAAAATATGAAATATATGTGTCTAATATACACTCTCTAAATTCATTCTTGTTCATGTATGTGGATTTATAATCAACTTTTCACAAGATTATAATCAGTAATATTCATGCACCTGAAATACATATTTGTTTCCTAGTACTGAAAACTAACTTCAGTGAATGGTGCATACATATCCTAATTATTCTACAGTAACTGACCCAGTCTAACATCAATGCAAGTAGACTCCTATGGGACATGATATGTAATTTGTCATTGATTTGTATTCGACACTGCTACATTATTGTTTCTTCAGTTTTTGCACATCATAGGATATACATTTCACCCACAAGTTCACAAATTAATAGGCATTTGTTTCAACTTTAATCACTTCTTGCTTCAGAACACATGTATTGTCAGGGTTTCTTGACTGGTCTTTTCATGAGTCTTCTTACCAAACACATTATTTTGAATTTCCATAATCATTTTGAAGCAAAACTCACAAACTCTTCATGATAAAAGAAAGCAATAATATTTCCATTAGATAAATAACTGGTTGGAATTAATGATTGTATATCAATATACGATTTCCTTTAATTTTTCAGATATCAGTTCAATTCATTATTTAAAGTTCAAAAAAGTTATATTATTTATTCACAGTATGGTCTATTCATGCTTTTTCTCTATGTTCATACAAACAGGGTACACCTCTTTGTACAACCAATTCTAATTTTACATATTCAATATATTGCTCCCAGAAATGGTTAAAGAAATACTCATGTCACCTCATTATCACAGTAATATTCTGGACAAAAAATGGAAAGGTCACACTTATGATTGTACCAAAGCCTAAATTGAAAGTGAACATGGATTTCTAAAAACATCTATGTCCAGGTTGCCTAATGCTGTCAATTGTCAATTCTATTGGTGACTACATATTTGTTTTTTCATAATTTATATATTCAAACTCAACCCTGTTGAAAATGTCTAATTCTATCACTCACTTTATACTTTGCCTCATTTCGTAATGTTTCTATTGATATCGGCTTTTCTACATATTTTCCCCAGTTCAACATACTGACTGACTCTTCATATGTGTTGACATTTACATTCACTCTATAACCGAAAGTCTATTGCTAAAGAACTTTTGGTCCAAATCCTATACTCACTCTTCTTCCTAAACCTACCGACTATCTTCCTAATCCTACTGAATATCCCTTTTTGACTGGATGTTCTCTTCTAAATTCAATCATCCAATTTACAAGGTCCTATGCCATTGTATATCGAATTATCTGAGACAACTTTGCAGAACATAATTCAAAGCTAAGTATCCCAATCAAGGGCAACACTATTATGGGCTTCAAATCATACCTTGATTTCTGTTTTCATACTTATATTTCAACTCTATATTCTTGTAAATATTGCATGTTTCCAATACCATTATTCATCGCACAGAATCATTCCTAACCCAAATGAAACCTGTTTTTAACCCCAAGTATACACTGTTCCCTCAATTAATTTACAGAAGAGCAGGGACAGAGTGGTTCTTACAATACAGGAAAGTTGGGGGCCTTCCACCTGATGAGAACCTCAAATGTCCATGCACAAATGATACCTGGAGAAGTTGTAGGCAGGTATGAAGCACCAGAGAGAGCAAAAGTCCTCTTCCATGGAAAAGAACCTGGTCAGGATGAAGGGATGTGTCTGAATCTGCCTCTCTCTTCTTATTTTAGAGATGATGGACCAAACCAGGCATGAGTGGAGAGCTGTTCCCGGGTGCCAATGGTTGATATACATTCTACCTTATGAAAGTGTCACAGGAAGTAGGGCAACCTCCATCTTATGTTACCCTTGGAAGCAACTGTTTTGACAAAGTGGGTGCCAAGGCAGGGACCTCATTCAGTTCCAAAGAATGTGACATACCTCATTTCCTTGGTGATGGAACTCTCTGAACTTGGTATCCAAGAAGCCAGGCACCCAGAGGCAGTCCAAGTCTCAGTCCCAGTGGGCTCACTTGTTTGGATTTACCAAGGACAGTCAGTTTTCTTGGTACCTAATGATGTGAGGATGGCCAAATGCCAGGAGAGCTGTGAAGATGGATTTTTCCTGAGAAAACAGGTAGTGTCTAACCACTTTTTCCTGACATCTTCACAGAGTTGGTCAATGAAACAAGATCTGAGAGAAGACAGTCCATTCTGGGGGAACATAGTATGGCCCACTGGTCAGAGGACACTCCGGATAGTCACAGACCTACTTGGGGGAAGGAGGTGCCTTTGTGGGAGTGGGTGTGGGTTTGTTGTTTTGTCTCATGTTCTGAGAATAGATAGGAAAGTAGGTTTGTTTGGTTTGGAATGGACAGTTTCTAGTAACTCATTTGACACGGCGAGTTTTTCTGTTTCTGTGTATCCCCTGTGTTCGTTATTGTAGACATTAGAAAAGAGAATGCTTTAATGGTGTGTCCTGTCTAGTATAAATCTTCCCATAATTCATCCTGCCCAATATATGAAAGGACTGCAGCTTGTCTTATCGATGTGCAACACCTGCTATCTTTCTAAGTTGTTGTTTTCTTTCTGAATTCTGGACACTTTCCAGAATAGGCTCATGGATTTGTGTCCAAAATATGTACCACCTCCAAGCTCTGTGACATGGCCATGTACTGGATAGCTGAAGAGAATGGCGAGAATCTCAGACAACTCAGATATCAGTGTGACCAGGAAAGTCTCAGTGCAGAAACCCTGCTTGGGGCCTTTTGCTTACTTATTGTTTTGTTGCACTCAATGTCAGGAAGGTCTTTGCCTCAGGCCACTCCTTTGTGAAGCCTGAAGAAAACAGTTTTCAAATGGAAATGAATGGGCTTCACCTGTGGCTCTTTGCTTAATTGCTTTGGAAAGGGATGTGTCTTTATCAGCCTCTTGGACCTGTGTGTGGCTGTGACTTAGATTCACAGAACCTGATGGATCTTAAGAATGATCCCATGTGAGCTTCCAAAACCAAAATGGCAAAAATATCATTCATTGTGGATGAAGTCTCTTTCCTTCCTCTGTTAGGTTCCTGCACTCCATCAAATGAGAATAGGGATTCTTTGGGTCAAATGAGTTCTTCAAAGCCCTGCAGAGGTGCTTGTGTTTTCGCATGACTCTAAATCACCTAAAGAATCGATACCTAAAATCAGTAGGCATCAAATTGGGGAAACACAGAAGTATTAACGGCAGGCTTATTTGTTCAATCCTGGTTCACAGAAACGGTGTCCAGGCTACCCTGACTTTAGGAAAAAGAGGGGCAAACGAGCTGATTTTGGACACTGTCTTTGGCTGCGCCCCTCATGGAAACCTCCACCCAGAGGTTAAGATGATTGACTATATGGAATAAGATGAGGGCCATGTGGGAGTGTTTTGATTTTAATTTTGATCATTTGTGTGGCATTGGAAAAAATGACTGGGTCCACGTGGGCTTGAACTCTGGTGTGATTCCCCTTAGAGACTGGGATTTGAAACTGAACTCAGAGAAGCATTGGCATGAATTTTGTTGGGATTTTAAGAGGCCACACATGAAAGTCGCTCTTGGAAACTGAGACCTAGGCCCCGGTGGATTTCCACAGAGGCCTGGGAATCTCAGCAAGGATATCACATTATATAATTCTTAAAGAAATGGCAGCCATAGTTTAGAGTCAAAACACACATGGACCTCACATTGTAGACCTCAATGGGCCTGGCCTAATGTGACCTTTTGTTCACTCTTTGGGAAGCCTTGCCTGTGAGGGTTCTCCAGAGATTTCATTGAAATGAGCTTCCTCACCATTTAATGTTTGCTGAATGAATTGAAACCCACAGTGCCTCCAACTTCATGCTTGAAAAATGGCTAAATAAATACCATGAAATTTTTGAAATTCCAATGACCAGGTGGCACTGGAGAAACATTGGATGTCCTGTTGCCGATCATGAGTATACCAGACAGTGCCTTGATTTACTGAGTTTCATAAAAATGGTGTAGAACAGAGATGCCAGTAAGTTGGAGTCTGCTGAGTAGTGGGTCTAGAGCAGTGGTGGAGAGGTGTTTGATAAAACATCCATGGTAGTGCCATGTGGATCTACCATTGGATTCCAAATGGCTTGTAACTGATATGGTGCAGCCAGCAGACCCTTATATGTAAAGGCATCTTGTTATATGGAGAGTTTTCAGAGGAAAATGAAGAATCAGGTTGATATGGACATGGAGTCAATTGGGCAAGCTGTGAGAGATAGAAGCCTAGTTGGTGCATTCTCTTGCAGACCCTGACCCACCACACGTGACAGAACTCCCTCCAGCACTGTGTCCCAGTTTAGTTCCTAGTATTTCGGGAAACAAATACCAAACTCACAGTGCAGCAGCAAAAACACCACAAAAAGTGGAGGAGGACCAAATGGCTTCAGTGTCCACACGGGGAGACACTTAGTACCCAGTGGTCTCAGTTTACCTACAAAGAGAGGATTCAGCACTGCTTCATCTTGTTCATTGGAAAATAAGAAACCATGTCCTCCAGGTCACATAGATGCAGACCCAGCTTTGATGGTCTCACTACAAAGGAAGCCAAATCTCATGAAAACAACATATATTTCAAGTACAGAAGCTCAGAGGCAGTTTCTCAAAAAGTTTTTAGGCCAGCAGAGCTCCATGTTTGTGGAGTGTTTACCCTGTCCCTTAGTTTTGGAAACTCCTCTACCACCTCCAAGGTTGTGAACTCCTGATCATTTTCCATTCCAGGTATGTATTCACTGATTTTGTAACTCTTCTCCTCTAATTGTGTCTTACTTGGGGTGAAGGTAATGTCAAAGCATTGTTCTGGATGAGAACGGGAGGATATTTGTGCAGCATATATTTACATACACATTGGATTCATTTTCCAATTTTCCATTCGAAATGCTGAATTCCTGACACTAAGCCATACCTAGTAGACTCAGACTATTCATCCTAATATAATGGGGAAAATTAACCCAACACAATAGAAATACAAGCACTTCAGAGGAGACATGTTGTATAGTTGGACTTGACATTTGAATTATTTAAGGTAGGAGTTATAAATGTATTCAAATTTTAATGGACATATTCTCCATGTGTTTTTAAACTTAACAAATATGTGAATTCTTGTTTCCCTTTTCTTTAGCCTATTCACACATGTATATATATATGCATATATAGAATACTAGCAGGTATCACACGTACATTTTTGTGAGGTGGCTGTCTTGGCAGATACAAATTGTGAGAAGAGTTCACTCCTCCTAAATGCTGTTGGAAATGAAAATTCAACCTATAGGAGAGCGTCCTAGTAAAACAACATTATACATAAACTCATGTTCAGCAAAATAAATATTTTTGCATCTGTGGATCATATATATTTACTGATCAATTTCGATTGGCATTTATATTGGTATTTTTTAATGTCTGTGAGTGTTGTGTGTGTGTGTGTGTGTGTGTGTGTGTGGATATAGATATAGATATAGATATAGATATACTCCCCAAATTTTTCAAAATATGAAATATATATGTCTAATATACACTCTCTAAATTCATTCATGTTCATGTATGTGGATTTATAATCAACTTTTCACAAGATAATAAACAGAAATATTCATCCACCTGAAATATATATTTGTTTCCTAGTACTGAAAACTAACTTCAGTGAATGGTGCATACATATCCTAATTATTCTACAGTAACCGACCCAGTCTAACATCAATGCAAGTAGACTCCTATGGGACATGATATGTAATTTGTCATTCATTTGCATTCGACACTGCTACATTATTGTTTCTTCAGTTTTTGCAAATCATAGGATATACATTTCATCCACAAGTTCACAAATTAATAGGCATTTGTTTCAACTTTAATCACTTCTTGCTTCAGAACACATGTATTGTCAGGGTTTCTTGAATGGTCTTTTCATGAGACTTCTTTCCAAACACATTATTTTGAATTTCCATAGTCATTTTGAAGCAAAACTCACACACTCTTCATGATAAACCAAAACACTAATATTTCGTTTAGATATATAACTGGTTGGAATGAATGATTGTATATCAATATACGATTTCCTTTAATTTTTCAGATATCAGTTCAATTCATTATTTAAAGTTCAAAAAAGTTATATTATTTATTCACAGTATGGTCTATTCATGCTTTTTCTCTATGTTCATAGAAACAGGGTACACCTCTTTGTACCCCCGATTCTGATTTTACATCTTCAATATATTGCTCCCAGAAATGGTGAAAGAATTACTCATGTCACCTCATTATCACAGTAATATTCTGGACAAAAAATGGAAAGGTCACACTTATGATTGTACCAAATCCTAAATGGAAAGTGAACATGGATTTCTAAAAACATCCATGTCCAGGTTGCCTAATGCTGTCAATTGTCAATCCTATTGGTGACTACATTTTTGTTTTTTTCTAATTTATATATTCAAACTCAATCCTGTTGAAAATGTCTAATTCTATCACTCACTTTATACTTTGCCTCATTTCGTAATGTTTCTATTGATCTCTGCTTTTCTACATATTTTCCCCAGTTCAACATAGTGACTGACTCTTCATATGTGCTGACATTTACATTCACTCTATAACCGAAAGTCTATTGCTAAAGAACTTTTGGTCCAAATCCTATACTCACTCTTCTTCCTAAACCTACCGACTATCTTCCTAATCCTACTGAATATCCCTTTTTGACTGGGTGCTCTCTTTTAAATTCAATCATCCAATTTACAAGGTCCTATGCCATTGTATATCCAATTATCTGAGACATCTTTGCAGAACATAATTCAAAGCTAAGTATCCCAATCAAGGGCAGAACCCTTATGGGCTTCAAATCATACCTAGATTTCTGTTTTCA
Organism: Callospermophilus lateralis; assembly: GCF_048772815.1. Taxonomy (NCBI): domain Eukaryota; kingdom Metazoa; phylum Chordata; class Mammalia; order Rodentia; family Sciuridae; genus Callospermophilus; species Callospermophilus lateralis. The sequence continues at coordinate 506,124 of NW_027512396.1, read as the reverse complement.
TACTTATATTTCACATCTATATTTTGTAAGCATTGCAGGTTCCCAATACCATTATTCATCGCACAGAATCATCCGTAACCCATATCAAACCTGTTTTTAACCCCAATTTTACACTGGTCCCTCAATCATCTTACAGAAGAGCAGGGACAGAGTGGTTCTTACAATACAGGAAAGTTGGGGATATTCCACCTGATGAGAACCTCAAAGGTCCATGCAGAAATGATACCTGGAGAAGTTGTAGGCAGGTATGAAGGACCTGAGAGAGCAAAAGTCATCTTCCATGGCAAATATCTTGGTCAGAAAGAAGGGATGTGTCTGAATCAGTCTCTCTCTTCTTATTGTAGAGAAGATGGACCAAACCAGGCCTGTGTGGAGAGCTGTTCCTGGGTGCCTATGGTTGATATACCATTCTCCCTTGTGAAAGTGTCACAGGAAGTAGGGGAAGCCTCCATCTCATGGGACCCTTGGAAGCAACAGTTAGGACAATGTGGTTGCCAAGGAAGTGACTCATTCAGTTCCAAAGAAAGTGACATACCTCATTTCCTTGGTGATGGAACTCTCTGAAATTTGTATCCAAGAGGCCAGGCACCCAGAGGCAGTCCCAGTCCCAGTCCCAGTGGGCTCACTTGTTTGGATTTACCAAGGACAGAGTCAGTTTTCTTGGTACCTACTGATGTGAGGATGGCCTAATGCCAAGAGAACTCTGAAGATGGACCTTTCCTGAGAAAGCAGGTAGTGGCTCACCACTTTTTCCTGAAAACTACAAAGAGTTGAACAAGGAAACAAGATCTGAGAGAAGACAGGACATTTCGGGGGAACATAGTATGGCCCGCAGTCAGAGGAAACTCCGGATAGTCACAGACCTACTTGGGGGAAGGAGGTGCCTTTGTGGGAGTGGGTGTGGGTTTGTTCTTTTGTCTCATGTTCTGAGAATAGGTAGGAAAGGCTGTTTGTTTGGTTTGGAGTGGACAGTTTCTAGTAAGTTGTTTGATCAGGCGAGTGTTTCTGTTTCGGTGTATCCCAATGTGTCCGTTGTTGTAAACATTAAAAAGAGAATGCATTAATGGAGGTGTCCTGTCTAGTATAAATCTTCCCATAATTCATCCTGCCCAATATATGAATGGACTGCAGCTTGTCTTATCGATGTGCAACACCTGCTATCTTTCTACGTTGCTGTTTTCTTCCTGAATTCTAGCCACTCTCCAGAATAGGCTCATGGTTTTGTGTCCAAAATATGTACCACCTCCAAGCTCTGTGACATGGCCACGTACTGGATAGCTGAAGAGAATGGCGAGCATCTCAGAAAACTCAGATATCAGTGTGACCAGGAAAGTCTTAGTGCAGAAACCCTGCTTTGGGCCTTTTGCTGACTTATTGTTGTGTTGCACTGAATGTCAGGAAGGTCTTTGCCTCAGGCCACCCCTTTGTGAAGCCTGAAGAAAACAGTTTTCAAATGGAAATGAATGGGCATCTCCTGTGGCTTCTGGCTTCATTGCTTTGGGAAAGGATGTGTCTGAATCAGCCTCTTGGCCATGTGTGTGGCTGTGACTTAGATTCTCAGCACCTGATGAATCTAAAAATGATCCCCTGCGTGCATCCAAAACCATAAGGGCAAAAAATCTTTCATTGTGGATGAATTCTCTTGCCTTCCTCTGTTAAAATCCTGAACTCCATAAGTGAGAATAGGGATTCTTTGGGTCAAATGAGTTCTTCAAATCTCTGCAGAGGTGCTTGGGTTTTCGAATAACTTTAAATCACATAAAGAATGTATTCCTGAAATCAGTAGGCCTCAAATTGGAGAAACACAGAAGAATTAACGGCAGGCTTCTTTGATCATTCCTGGTTCACAGAAACGGTGTCCAGGCCACCCTGACTTTAGGCAAATGAGGGGCAAACGAGCTGATTATGGACACTGTCTTGGGCTGCGCCCCTCATGGAAACCTCCAGCCAGAGGTTAAGATGAGTTACTATATGGAATAAGATGAGGGCCATGTGGGAGTGTTTCGGTTTTAATTTTGGTCATTTGTGTGACAGTTGGAAGAAATGACTGTGTCCACGTGGGCTTGAACTCAGGTGTGATTCCCCTTAGAGACTGGATTTTGGAACTGAACTCAGAGAAGCATTGCCATGAATTTTGTTGGGATTTTAAGAGGCCACGCATGAAAGTCGCTCTTGGAAACTGAGACATAGGCCCCGGGTGGATTTCCACAGAGGCCTGGGAAACTCAGCAAGGATATCAAATGATTTTATTCTTAAAGAAATGGCAGCCATAGTTGAGAGTCAAAACACACATGGACCTCACATTGTAGACCTCAATGGGCCTGGCCTAATGTGACCTTTTGTCCACTCTTTGGGAAGCCTTGCCTTTTAGAGATCTCCAGAGATTTCATTGAAATGAGCTTCCTCACCATTTAATGTTTGCTGCATGAATTGAAACCCACAGTGCCTCCAACTTCATGCTTGAAAAATGGCTAGATAAATACCATGAAATTTTTGAAATTCCTATGACCAGGTGGCACTGGAGAAACATTGGATGTCCTGTTGCTGATTATGAGTATACCAGACAGTGCCTTGATTTACTGAGTTTCATGAAATTGGTGTAGAACAGAGATGCCAGTAAGTTGGAGCCTGCTGAGTAGTGGGTCTAGAGCAGTGGTGGGGAGGTGTTTGATAAAACATCCGTGGTAGGGCCATGTGGATCTACCATTGGATTCCAAAGGGCTTGTAACTGACATGGTGCAGCCAGCAGACCCTTATATGTAAAGGCATCTTGTTATATGGAGAGTCTTCAGAGGAAAATGAAGAATCAGGTTGATATGGACAAGGGGGCAATGGGCCAAGCTGTGAGAGATAGAAGCCTAGTTGGTGCATTCCCTTGCAGACCCTGACCAACCACACGTGACACAACTCCCTCCAGCACTGTATCCCAGTTTAGCTCCTAGTATTTCGTGAAACAAATACCAAACTCACAGTGCAGCAGGAAAAACACCACAAAAAGTGGAGGAGGACCAAATGGCTTCACAGTCCACACGGGGAGACACTTAGTCTCCAGTGGCATCAGTTAACCTACAAAGAGAGGATTCAGCACTGCTTCATCTAGTTCTTTGGAAAATAAGAAACCATGTCCTCCAGGTCACATAGATGCAGACCCAGCTCTCATAGTCTCACTACAAAGGAAGCCAAATCTCCTGAAAACAACATATATTTCAAGTGCGGAATCTCAGAGGAGTTTCTCAAAAAGTTTTTAGGCCAGCAGAGCTCCATGTTTGTGGAGTGTTTACCCTGTCCCTTAGTTTTGGAAACTTTTCTACCACCTCCAAGGTTGTGAACTGCTGAGCATTTTCCATTCCAGATATGTATTCACTGATTTTGTAACTCCTCTCCTCTAATTGTGTCTTACTTGGGGTGAAGGTGATGTCAAGGCATTCTTCTGGATGAGAGCGGGAGGAAATTGTGCAGCATATATTTACATACGCATTGGATTCATTTTCAAATTTTCCATTCGAAGTACTGAATCCCTGACATTAACCCATACCTGGTAGACTTAGACAGTTCATCCTAATATAATGGGGAAAATTAACCCAACACAATAGAAATACAAGCACTTCAGAGGAGACATGTTGTATAGGTGGACTTGACATTTGTATTATATAAGGTAGGAGTTATAAATCTAGTCAAATTTTAATTGAAATATTCTCCATGTGTTTTTAAACTTAACAAATATGTGAATTCTTGTTTCCCTTTTCTGTAGCCTATTCACACATGTATATTTATATGCATATATAGAATCCTACCAGGTATCACATGTACATTTTTGTGAGGTGGCTGTCTTGGCAGATACAAATTGTGAGAAGAGTTCACTCCTCCTAAATGCTGTTGGAAATGAAAATTCAACCTCTAGGAGAGCGTCCTACTACAACAACATTATACATAAACTCATGTTCAGTAAAATAAATATGTTTGCATCTGTGGATGATATATATTTACTGATGAATTTCGATTGGCATTTATATTGGTACTTTTTAATGTCTGTGAGTGTTGTGTGTGTGTGTGTGTGTGTGTGTGTGTGTGCGTGTGTGTGTGTGTGTATATGTATATATATATATATATATATATATATATAAATAGATAGATATATATAGATATATATATAGATGTAGATATAGATATAGATATACTCTCCAAATTTTTCAAAATATGGAATATATGTGTCTAATATACACTCTCTAAATTCATTCATGTTTATGTATGTGGATTTGTAATCAACTTTTCACAAGATTATAATCATAAATATTCATCCACTTGAAATACATATTTGTTTCCTAGTACTGAAAACTAACTTCAGTGAATTGTGCATACAAATCCTAATTATTCTACAGTAACTGACCCAGTCTAACATCAATGCAAGTAGACTCCTATGGGACATGATATGTAATTTGTCATTCATTTGTATTCGACACTGCTACATTATTGTTTCCTCAGTTTTTGCACATCATAGGATATACATTTCATCCACAAGTTCACAAATTAACAGGCATTTGTTTCAACTTTAATCACTTCTTGCTTCAGAACACATGTATTGTCAGGGTTTCTTGAATGGTCTTTTCATGAGACTTCTTTCCAAACACATTATTTTGAATTTCCATAATCATTTTGAAGCAAAACTCACACACTCTTTATGATAAACCAAAACATTAATATTTCCATTAGATATATATCTGGTTGGAATGAATGATTGTATATCAATATACGACTTCCTTTAATTTTTCAGATATCAGTTCAATTCATTATTTAAAGTTCAAAAAAGTTATATTATTTATTCACAGTATGGTCTATTCATGCTTTTTCTCTATGTTCATAGAAACAGGGTACACCTCTTTCTACCCCCGATTCTATTTTACATCTTCAATATATTGCTCCCAGAAATGGTGAAAGAATTACTCATGTCACCTCATTATCACAGTAATATTCTGGACAAAAAATGGAAAGGTCACACTTATGATTGTACCAAAGCCTAAATGGAAAGTGAACATGGATTTCTAAAAACATCCATTTCCAGGTTGCCTAATGCTGTCAATTGTCAATCCTATTGTTGACTACATTTTTGTTTTTTCCTAGTTTATATATTCAAACTCAACCCTGTTGAAAATGTCTAATTCTATCACTCACTTTATACTTTGCCTGATTTCGTAATGTTTCTATTGATATCTGCTTTTCTACATATTTTCCCCAATTCAACATAGTGACTGACTCTTCATATGTGCTGAAATATACTTTCACTCTATAACTGAAAGTCTATTGCTAAAGAACTTTTTTTCCAAATCCTATACTCACTCTTCTTCCGAAACCTACTGACTATCTTCCTAATCCTACTGAATATCCCTTTTTGACTAGATGTTCTCTTCTAAATTCAATCATCCAATGTACAAGGTCCTATGCCATTGTATATCAAATTATCTGAGACAAATTTGCAGAACATAATTCAAAGTCCAGTATCCCAATCAAGGGCAGAACCCTTCTGGGCTTCAAATCATACCTAGATTTCTGTTTTCATACTTATATTTCACCTCAATATTCTTGTAAATATTTCAGGTTCCCAATACCATTATTCATCGCACAGAGTCATACATAACCAAAATCAAACCTGTTTTTAACCCCCAGTATACACTGTTCCCTCAATCATTTTACAGAAGAGCAGGGACAGAGTGGTTCTTACAATACAGGAGAGTTGGGGACCTTCCACATTAAGAGAACCTCAAATGTCCATGCACAAATCATACCTGGAGAAGTTGTAAGCAGGTATGAAGCACCTGAGAGAGCAAAAGTCATCTTCCATGGCAAACAACCTGGTCAGGATGAAGGGATGTGTCTGAATCGGCCTCTCTTTTCTTATTGTAGAGAACATGGACCAAACCAGGCCTGGGTGGAGAGCTGTTCCAGGGTGCCAATGGTTGATATACATTCTACCTTATGAAAGTGTCAGAGGAAGTAGGGGCAAACTCCATCTTATGTTACCCTTGGAAGCAACTGTTAGGACAAAGTGGTTGCCAAGGCAGTGACCTCATTCAGTTCCAAAGAATGTGACATACCTCAGTTCCTTGGTGATGGAACTCTCTTAACTTGGTATCCAAGAAGCCAGGCAGCCAGAGGCAGTCCCAGTCCCAGTCCCAGTGGGCTCACTTGTTTGGATTTACCAAGGACAGAGTCAGTTTTCTTGGTACCTAATGATGTGAGGATGGCCAAATGCCAGGAGAGCTCTGAAGATGGACCTTTCCTGAGAAAACAGGTAGTGGCTAACCACTTTTTCCTGACTTCTTCACAGAGTTGTTCAAGGAAACAAGATCGGAGAGAAGACAGGACATTTCGGGAAAACATAGTATGGCCCACCAGTCAGAGGACACCCCAGATAGTCACAGACCTACTTGGGGGAAGGAGGTGCCTTTGTGGGAGTGCGTGTGGGTTTGTTGTTTTGTCTCATGTTCTGAGAATAGATAGGAAAGTAGGTTTGTTTGGTTTGGAGTGGACAGTTTCTAGTAAGTCATTTGACACGGCGAGTGTTTCTGTTTCTGTGTATTCCACTGTGTCCATTGTTGTAGACATTAGAAAAGAGAATGCATTAATGGATGTGTCCTGTCTAGTATAAATCTTCCCATAATTCATCCTGCCAATATATAAATGGACTGCAGCTTGTCTTATCGATGTGCAACATCTGCTATCTTTCTAAGTTGTTGTTTTCTTCCCGAATTCTGGCCACTCTCCAGAATAGGCTCATGGATTTGTGTCCAAAATGGTACCACCTCCAAGCTCTGTGACATGGCCACGTACTGGATAGCTGAAGAGAATGGCGAGCATCTCAGAAAACTCAGATATCAGTGTGACCAGGAAAGTCTCAGTGCAGAAACCCTGCTTTGGGCCTTTTGCTGACTTATTGTTGTGTTGCACTGAATGTCAGGAAGGTCTTTGCCTCAGGCCACCCCTTTGTGAAGCCTGAAGAAAACAGTTTTCAAATGGAAATGAATGGGCATCACCTGTGGCTTCTGGCTTCATTGCTTTGGGAAAGGATGTGTCTGAATCAGCCTCTTGGCCATGTGTGTGGCTGTGACTTAGATTCTTAGCACCTGATGAATCTAAAAATGATCCCCTGCGTGCATCCAAAACCATAAAGGCAAAAAATCTTTCATTGTGGATGAATTCTCTTGCCTTCCTCTGTTAAAATCCTGAACTCCATAAGTGAGAATAGGGATTCTTTGGGTCAAATGAGTTCTTCAAATCTCTGCAGATGTGCTTGGGTTTTCGAATAACTTTAAATCACATAAAGAATGTATTCCTGAAATCAGTAGGCCTCAAATTGGAGAAACACAGAAGAATTAACGGCAGGCTTCTTTGATCATTCCTGGTTCACAGAAACGGTGTCCAGGCCACCCTGACTTTAGGCAAATGAGGGGCAAACGAGCTGATTTTGGACACTGTCTTGGGCTGCGCCCCTCATGGAAACCTCCAGCCAGAGGTTAAGATGAGTTACTATATGGAATAAGATGAGGGCCATGTGGGAGTGTTTCGGTTTTAATTTTGGTCATTTGTGTGACAGTTGGAAGAAATGACTGTGTCCACGTGGGCTTGAACTCTGGTGTGATTCCCCTTAGAGAATGGGTTTTGGAACTGAACTCAGAGAAGCATTGCCATAAATTTTGTTGGGATTTTAAGAGGCCACGCATGAAAGTCGCTCTTGGAAACTGAGACCTAGGCCCCGGGTGGATTTCCACAGAGGCCTGGGAAACTCAGCAAGGATATCAAATGATTTTATTCTTAAAGAAATGGCAGCCATAGTTGAGAGTCAAAACACACATGGACCTCACATTGTAGACCTCAATGGGCCTGGCCTAATGTGACCTTTTGTCCACTCTTTGGGAAGCCTTGCCTTTTAGAGATCTCCAGAGATTTCATTGAAATGAGCTACCTCACCATTTAATGTTTGCTGCATGAATTGAAACCCACAGTGCCTCCAACTTCATGCTTGAAAAATGGCTAGATAAATACCATGAAATTTTTGAAATTCCTATGACCAGGTGGCACTGGAGAAACATTGGATGTCCTGTTGCTGATTATGAGTATACCAGACAGTGCCTTGATTTACTGAGTTTCATGAAAATGGTGTAGAACAGAGATGCCAGTAAGTTGGAGCCTGCTGAGTAGTGGGTCTAGAGCAGTGGTGGGGAGGTGTTTGATAAAACATCCGTGGTAGGGCCATGTGGATCTACCATTGGATTCCAAAGGGCTTGTAACTGACATGGTGCAGCCAGCAGACCCTTATATGTAAAGGCATCTTGTTATATGGAGAGTCTTCAGAGGAAAATGAAGAATCAGGTTGATATGGACAAGGGGGCAATGGGCCAAGCTGTGAGAGATAGAAGCCTAGTTGGTGCATTCCCTTGCAGACCCTGACCAACCACACGTGACACAACTCCCTCCAGCACTGTATCCCAGTTTAGCTCCTAGTATTTCGTGAAACAAATACCAAACTCACAGTGCAGCAGGAAAAACACCACAAAAAGTGGAGGAGGACCAAATGGCTTCACAGTCCACACGGGGAGACACTTAGTCTCCAGTGGCATCAGTTAACCTACAAAGAGAGGATTCAGCACTGCTTCATCTAGTTCTTTGGAAAATAAGAAACCATGTCCTCCAGGTCACATAGATGCAGACCCAGCTCTCATAGTCTCACTACAAAGGAAGCCAAATCTCCTGAAAACAACATATATTTCAAGTGCGGAATCTCAGAGGAGTTTCTCAAAAAGTTTTTACGCCAGCAGAGCTCCATGTTTGTGGAGTGTTTACCCTGTCCCTTAGTTTTGGAAACTTTTCTACCACCTCCAAGGTTGTGAACTGCTGAGCATTTTCCATTCCAGATATGTATTCACTGATTTTGTAACTCCTCTCCTCTAATTGTGTCTTACTTGGGGTGAAGGTGATGTCAAGGCATTCTTCTGGATGAGAGCGGGAGGAAATTGTGCAGCATATATTTACATACGCATTGGATTCATTTTCAAATTTTCCATTCGAAGTACTGAATCCCTGACATTAACCCATACCTGGTAGACTTAGACAGTTCATCCTAATATAATGGGGAAAATTAACCCAACACAATAGAAATACAAGCACTTCAGAGGAGACATGTTGTATAGGTGGACTTGACATTTGTATTTTATAAGGTAGGAGTTATAAATCTAGTCAAATTTTAATTGAAATATTCTCCATGTGTTTTTAAACTTAACAAATATGTGAATTCTTGTTTCCCTTTTCTGTAGCCTATTCACACATGTATATTTATATGCATATATAGAATCCTACCAGGTATCACATGTACATTTTTGTGAGGTGGCTGTCTTGGCAGATACAAATTGTGAGAAGAGTTCACTCCTCCTAAATGCTGTTGGAAATGAAAATTCAACCTATAGGAGAGCGTCCTAGTACAACAACATTATACATAAACTCATGTTCAGTAAAATAAATATGTTTGCATCTGTGGATGATATATATTTACTGATGAATTTCGATTGGCATTTATATTGGTACTTTTTAATGTCTGTGAGTGTTGTGTGTGTGTGTGTGTGTGTGTGTGTGCGTGTGTGTGTGTGTGTGTGTATATATATATATATATATATATATATATAAATAGATAGATATATATATAGATATATATATAGATGTAGATATAGATATAGATATACTCTCCAAATTTTTCAAAATATGGAATATATGTGTCTAATATACACTCTCTAAATTCATTCATGTTCATGTATGTGGATTTGTAATCAACTTTTCACAAGATTATAATCATAAATATTCATCCACTTGAAATACATATTTGTTTCCTAGTACTGAAAACTAACTTCAGTGAATTGTGCATACAAATCCTAATTATTCTACAGTAACTGACCCAGTCTAACATCAATGCAAGTAGACTCCTATGGGACATGATATGTAATTTGTCATTCATTTGTATTCGACACTGCTACATTATTGTTTCCTCAGTTTTTGCACATCATAGGATATACATTTCATCCACAAGTTCACAAATTAACAGGCATTTGTTTCAACTTTAATCACTTCTTGCTTCAGAACACATGTATTGTCAGGGTTTCTTGAATGGTCTTTTCATGAGACTTCTTTCCAAACACATTATTTTGAATTTCAATAATCATTTTGAAGCAAAACTCATACACTCTTTATGATAAACCAAAACATTAATATTTCCATTAGATATATATCTGGTTGGAATGAATGATTGTATATCAATATACGACTTCCTTTAATTTTTCAGATATCAGTTCAATTCATAATTTAAAGTTCAAAAAAGTTATATTATTTATTCACAGTATGGTCTATTCATGCTTTTTCTCTATGTTCATAGAAACAGGGTACACCTCTTTCTACCCCCGATTCTATTTTACATCTTCAATATATTGCTCCCAGAAATGGTGAAAGAATTACTCATGTCACCTCATTATCACAGTAATATTCTGGACAAAAAATGGAAAGGTCACACTTATGATTGTACCAAAGCCTAAATGGAAAGTGAACATGGATTTCTAAAAACATCCATTTCCAGGTTGCCTAATGCTGTCAATTGTCAATCCTATTGGTGACTACATTTTTGTTTTTTCCTAGTTTATATATTCAAACTCAACCCTGTTGAAAATGTCTAATTCTATCACTCACTTTATACTTTGCCTGATTTCGTAATGTTTCTATTGATATCTGCTTGTCTACATTTTCCCCAGTTCAACATAGTGACTGACTCTTCATATGTGCTGAAATATACTTTCACTCTATAACTGAAAGTCTATTGCTAAAGAACTTTTGGTCCAAATCCTATACTCACTCTTCTTCTGAAACCTACTGACTATCTTCCTAATCCTACTGAATATCCCTTTTTGACTAGATGTTCTCTTCTAAATTCAATCATCCAATGTACAAGGTCCTATGCCATTGTATATCAAATTATCTGAGACAAATTTGCAGAACATAATTCAAAGTTCACTATCCCAATCAAGGGCAGAACCCTTCTGGGCTTCAAATCATACCTAGATTTCTGTTTTCATACTTATATTTCACCTCAATATTCTTGTAAATATTTCAGGTTCCCAATACCATTATTCCTCGCACAGAGTCATACATAACCAAAATCAAACCTGTTTTTAACCCCCAGTATACACTGTTCCCTCAATCATTTTACAGTAGAGCAGGGACAGAGTGGTTCTTACAATACAGGAGAGTTGGGGACCTTCCACATTAAGAGAACCTCAAATGTCCATGCACAAATCATACCTGGAGAAGTTGTAAGCAGGTATGAAGCACCTGAGAGAGCAAAAGTCATCTTCCATGGCAAACAACCTGGTCAGGATGAAGGGATGTGTCTGAATCGGCCTCTCTCTTCTTATTGTAGAGAACATGGACCAAACCAGGCCTGGGTGGAGAGCTGTTCCAGGGTGCCAATGGTTGATATACATTCTACCTTATGAAAGTGTCAGAGGAAGTAGGGGCAAACTCCATCTTATGTTACCCTTGGAAGCAACTGTTAGGACAAAGTGGTTGCCAAGGCAGTGACCTCATTCAGTTCCAAAGAATGTGACATACCTCAGTTCCTTGGTGATGGAACTCTCTTAACTTGGTATCCAAGAAGCCAGGCAGCCAGAGGCAGTCCCAGTCCCAGTCCCAGTGGGCTCACTTGTTTGGATTTACCAAGGACAGAGTCAGTTTTCTTGGTACCTAATGATGTGAGGAAGGCCAAATGCCAGGAGAGCTCTGAAGATGGACCTTTCCTGAGAAAACAGGTAGTGGCTAACCACTTTTTCCTGACTTCTTCACAGAGTTGTTCAAGGAAACAAGATCGAAGAGAAGACAGGACATTTCGGGAAAACATAGTATGGCCCACCAGTCAGAGGACACCCCAGATAGTCACAGACCTACTTGGGGGAAGGAGGTGCCTTTGTGGGAGTGCGTGTGGGTTTGTTGTTTTGTCTCATGTTCTGAGAATAGATAGGAAAGTAGGTTTGTTTGGTTTGGAGTGGACAGTTTCTAGTAAGTCATTTGACACGGCGAATGTTTCTGTTTCTGTGTATTCCACTGTGTCCATTGTTGTAGACATTAGAAAAGAGAATGCATTAATGGATGTGTCCTGTCTAGTATAAATCTTCCCATAATTCATCCTGCCAATATATAAATGGACTGCAGCTTGTCTTATCGATGTGCAACATCTGCTATCTTTCTAAGTTGTTGTTTTCTTCCCGAATTCTGGCCACTCTCCAGAATAGGCTCATGGATTTGTGTCCAAAATGGTACCACCTCCAAGCTCTGTGACATGGCCACGTACTGGATAGCTGAAGAGAATGGCGAGCATCTCAGAAAACTCAGATATCAGTGTGACCAGGAAAGTCTCAGTGCAGAAACCCTGCTTTGGGCCTTTTGCTGACTTATTGTTGTGTTGCACTGAATGTCAGGAAGGTCTTTGCCTCAGGCCACCCCTTTGTGAAGCCTGAAGAAAACAGTTTTCAAATGGAAATGAATGGGCATCACCTGTGGCTTCTGGCTTCATTGCTTTGGGAAAGGATGTGTCTGAATCAGCCTCTTGGCCATGTGTGTGGCTGTGACTTAGATTCTCAGCACCTGATGAATCTAAAAATGATCCCCTGCGTGCATCCAAATCCATAAGGGCAAAAAATCTTTCATTGTGGATGAATTCTCTTGCCTTCCTCTGTTAAAATCCTGAACTCCATAAGTGAGAATAGGGATTCTTTGGGTCAAATGAGTTCTTCAAATCTCTGCAGAGGTGCTTGGGTTTTCGAATAACTTTAAATCACATAAAGAATGTATTCCTGAAATCAGTAGGCCTCAAATTGGAGAAACACAGAAGAATTAACGGCAGGCTTCTTTAATCATTCCTGGTTCACAGAAACGGTGTCCAGGCCACCCTGATTTAGGCAAATGAGGGGCAAACGAGCTGATTTTGGACACTGTCTTGGGCTGCGCCCCTCATGGAAACCTCCAGCCAGAGGTTAAGATGAGTTACTATATGGAATAAGATGAGGGCCATGTGGGAGTGTTTCGGTTTTAATTTTGGTCATTTGTGTGACAGTTGGAAGAAATGACTGTGTCCACGTGGGCTTGAACTCTGGTGTGATTCCCCTTAGAGACTGGGTTTTGGAACTGAACTCAGAGAAGCATTGCCATGAATTTTGTTGGGATTTTAAGAGGCCACACATGAAAGTCGCTCTTGGAAACTGAGACCTAGGCCCCGGGTGGATTTCCACAGAGGCCTGGGAAACTCAGCAAGGATATCAAATGATTTTATTCTTAAAGAAATGGCAGCCATAGTTGAGAGTCAAAACACACATGGACCTCACATTGTAGACCTCAATGGGCCTGGCCTAATGTGACCTTTTGTCCACTCTTTGGGAAGCCTTGCCTTTTAGAGATCTCCAGAGATTTCATTGAAATGAGCTACCTCACCATTTAATGTTTGCTGCATGAATTGAAACCCACAGTGCCTCCAACTTCATGCTTGAAAAATGGCTAGATAAATACCATGAAATTTTTGAAATTCCTATGACCAGGTGGCACTGGAGAAACATTGGATGTCCTGTTGCTGATTATGAGTATACCAGACAGTGCCTTGATTTACTGAGTTTCATGAAAATGGTGTAGAACAGAGATGCCAGTAAGTTGGAGCCTGCTGATTAGTGGGTCTAGAGCAGTGGTGTTGAGGTGTTTGATAAAACATCCGTGGTAGGGCCATGTGGATCTACCATTGGATTCCAAAGGGCTTGTAACTGACATGGTGCAGCCAGCAGACCCTTATATGTAAAGGCATCTTGTTATATGGAGAGTCTTCAGAGGAAAATGAAGAATCAGGTTGATATGGACAAGGGGGCAATGGGCCAAGCTGTGAGAGATAGAAGCCTAGTTGGTGCATTCCCTTGCAGACCCTGACCAACCACACGTGACACAACTCCCTCCAGCACTGTATCCCAGTTTAGCTCCTAGTATTTCGTGAAACAAATACCAAACTCACAGTGCAGCAGGAAAAACACCACAAAAAGTGGAGGAGGACCAAATGGCTTCACAGTCCACACGGGGAGACACTTAGTCTCCAGTGGCATCAGTTAACCTACAAAGAGAGGATTCAGCACTGCTTCATCTAGTTCTTTGGAAAATAAGAAACCATGTCCTCCAGGTCACATAGATGCAGACCCAGCTCTCATAGTCTCACTACAAAGGAAGCCAAATCTCCTGAAAACAACATATATTTCAAGTGCGGAATCTCAGAGGAGTTTCTCAAAAAGTTTTTAGGCCAGCAGAGCTCCATGTTTGTGGAGTGTTTACCCTGTCCCTTAGTTTTGGAAACTTTTCTACCACCTCCAAGGTTGTGAACTGCTGAGCATTTTCCATTCCAGATATGTATTCACTGATTTTGTAACTCCTCTCCTCTAATTGTGTCTTACTTGGGGTGAAGGTGATGTCAAGGCATTCTTCTGGATGAGAGCGGGAGGAAATTGTGCAGCATATATTTACATACGCATTGGATTCATTTTCAAATTTTCCATTCGAAGTACTGAATCCCTGACATTAACCCATACCTGGTAGACTTAGACAGTTCATCCTAATATAATGGGGAAAATTAACCCAACACAATAGAAATACAAGCACTTCAGAGGAGACATGTTGTATAGGTGGACTTGACATTTGTATTATATAAGGTAGGAGTTATAAATCTAGTCAAATTTTAATTGAAATATTCTCCATGTGTTTTTAAACTTAACAAATATGTGAATTCTTGTTTCCCTTTTCTGTAGCCTATTCACACATGTATATTTATATGCATATATAGAATCCTACCAGGTATCACATGTACATTTTTGTGAGGTGGCTGTCTTGGCAGATACAAATTGTGAGAAGAGTTCACTCCTCCTAAATGCTGTTGGAAATGAAAATTCAACCTATAGGAGAGCGTCCTAGTACAACAACATTATACATAAACTCATGATC
The DNA here is from genome assembly GCF_048772815.1 of Callospermophilus lateralis. Taxonomy (NCBI): domain Eukaryota; kingdom Metazoa; phylum Chordata; class Mammalia; order Rodentia; family Sciuridae; genus Callospermophilus; species Callospermophilus lateralis. The sequence goes on along the minus strand of NW_027512396.1, from coordinate 491,079 downwards.
AGTAAAATAAATATGTTTGCATCTGTGGATGATATATATTTACTGATGAATTTCGATTGGCAATTATATTGGAACTTTTTAATGTCTGTGAGTGTTGTGTGTGTGTGTGTGTGTGTGTGTGTGTGCGTGTGTGTGTGTGTGTGTATATGTATATATATATATATATATATATATATATATATATATATATAAATAGATAGATATATATAGATATATATATAGATGTAGATATAGATATAGATATACTCTCCAAATTTTTCAAAATATGGAATATATGTGTCTAATATACACTCTCTAAATTCATTCATGTTTATGTATGTGGATTTGTAATCAACTTTTCACAAGATTATAATCATAAATATTCATCCACTTGAAATACATATTTGTTTCCTAGTACTGAAAACTATCTTCAGTGAATTGTGCATACAAATCCTAATTATTCTACAGTAACTGACCCAGTCTAGCATCAATGCAAGTAGACTCCTATGGGACATGATATGTAATTTGTCATTCATTTGTATTCGACACTGCTACATTATTGTTTCCTCAGTTTTTGCACATCATAGGATATACATTTCATCCACAAGTTCACAAATTACCAGGCATTTGTTTCAACTTTAATCACTTCTTGCTTCAGAACACATGTATTGTCAGGGTTTCTTGAATGGTCTTTTCATGAGACTTCTTTCCAAACACATTATTTTGAATTTCCATAATCATTTTGAAGCAAAACTCACACACTCTTTATGATAAACCAAAACATTAATATTTCCATTAGATATATAACTGGTTGGAATGAATGATTGTATATCAATATACGACTTCCTTTAATTTTTCAGATATCAGTTCAATTCATTATTTAAAGTTCAAAAAAGTTATATTATTTATTCACAGTATGGTCTATTCATGCTTTTTCTCTATGTTCATAGAAACAGGGTACACCTCTTTCTACCCCCGATTCTATTTTACATCTTCAATATATTGCTCCCAGAAATGGTGAAAGAATTACTCATGTCACCTCATTATCACAGTAATATTCTGGACAAAAAATGGAAAGGTCACACTTATGATTGTACCAAAGCCTAAATGGAAAGTGAACATGGATTTCTAAAAACATCCATTTCCAGGTTGCCTAATGCTGTCAATTGTCAATCCTATTGTTGACTACATTTTTGTTTTTTCCTAGTTTATATATTCAAACTCAACCCTGTTGAAAATGTCTAATTCTATCACTCACTTTATACTTTGCCTGATTTCGTAATGTTTCTATTGATATCTGCTTTTCTACATATTTTCCCCAGTTCAACATAGGGACTGACTCTTCATATGTGCTGAAATATACTTTCACTCTATAACTGAAAGTCTATTGCTAAAGAACTTTTGGTCCAAATCCTATACTCACTCTTCTTCCGAAACCTACTGAGTATCTTCCTAATCCTACTGAATATCCCTTTTTGACTAGATGTTCTCTTCTAAATTCAATCATCCAATGTACAAGGTCCTATGCCATTGTATATCAAATTATCTGAGACAAATTTGCAGAACATAATTCAAAGTTCACTATCCCAATCAAGGGCAGAACCCTTCTGGGCTTCAAATCATACCTAGATTTCTGTTTTCATACTTATATTTCACCTCAATATTCTTGTAAATATTTCAGGTTCCCAATACCATTATTCCTCGCACAGAGTCATACATAACCAAAATCAAACCTGTTTTTAACCCCCAGTATACACTGTTCCCTCAATCATTTTACAGAAGAGCAGGGACAGAGTGGTTCTTACAATACAGGAGAGTTGGGGACCTTCCACATTAAGAGAACCTCAAATGTCCATGCACAAATCATACCTGGAGAAGTTGTAAGCAGGTATGAAGCACCTGAGAGAGCAGAAGTCATCTTCCATGGCAAACAACCTGGTCAGGATGAAGGGATGTGTCTGAATCGGCCTCTCTCTTCTTATTGTAGAGAACATGGACCAAACCAGGCCTGGGTGGAGAGCTGTTCCAGGGTGCCAATGGTTGATATACATTCTACCTTATGAAAGTGTCAGAGGAAGTAGGGGCAAACTCCATCTTATGTTACCCTTGGAAGCAACTGTTAGGACAAAGTGGTTGCCAAGGCAGTGACCTCATTCAGTTCCAAAGAATGTGACATACCTCAGTTCCTTGGTGATGGAACTCTCTTAACTTGGTATCCAAGAAGCCAGGCAGCCAGAGGCAGTCCCAGTCCCAGTCCCAGTGGGCTCACTTGTTTGGATTTACCAAGGACACAGTCAGTTTTCTTGGTACCTAATGATGTGAGGAAGGCCAAATGCCAGGAGAGCTCTGAAGATGGACCTTTCCTGAGAAAACAGGTAGTGGCTAACCACTTTTTCCTGACTTCTTCACAGAGTTGTTCAAGGAAACAAGATCGGAGAGAAGACAGGACATTTCGGGAAAACATAGTATGGCCCACCAGTCAGAGGACACCCCAGATAGTCACAGACCTACTTGGGGGAAGGAGGTGCCTTTGTGGGAGTGCGTGTGGGTTTGTTGTTTTGTCTCATGTTCTGAGAATAGATAGGAAAGTAGGTTTGTTTGGTTTGGAGTGGACAGTTTCTAGTAAGTCATTTGACACGGCGAGTGTTTCTGTTTCTGTGTATTCCACTGTGTCCATTGTTGTAGACATTAGAAAAGAGAATGCATTAATGGATGTGTCCTGTCTAGTATAAATCTTCCCATAATTCATCCTGCCAATATATAAAGGGACTGCAGCTTGTCTTATCGATGTGCAACATCTGCTACCTTTCTAAGTTGTTGTTTTCTTCCCGGATTCTGGCCACTCTTCAGAATAGGCTCATGGATTTCTGTCCAAAATGGTACCACCTCCAAGCTCTGTGACATGGCCACGTACTGGATAGCTGAAGAGAATGGCGAGCATCTCAGAAAACTCAGATATCAGTGTGACCAGGAAAGTCTCAGTGCAGAAACCCTGCTTTGGGCCTTTTGCTGACTTATTGTTGTGTTGCACTGAATGTCAGGAAGGTCTTTGCCTCAGGCCACCCCTATGTGAAGCCTGAAGAAAACAGTTTTCAAATGGAAATGAATGGGCCTCCCCTGTGGCTCTTTGCTTAATTGCTTTGGAAAGGGATGTGTCTTTATCAGACTCTTGGACCTGTGTGTGGCTGTGACTTAGATTCTCAGCACCTGATGGATCTTAAGAATGATCCCATGTGAGCTTCCAAACCCAAAATGGCAAAAAATATCATTCATTGTGAATGAAGTCTCTTGCTTTCCTCTAGGTTCCTGCACTCCATCAAATGAGAATAGGGATTCTTTGGGTCAAATGAGTTCTTCAAAGCCCTGAAGAGGTGCTTGTGTTTTCGCATGACTCTAAATCACCTAAAGAATCGATACCTAAATTCAGTTGGCCTCAAATTGGAGAAACACAGAAGTATTAACGGCAGGCTTATTTGTTCACTCCTCATTCACAGAAACGGTTTCCAGGCTACCCTGACTTTAGGCAAATGAGGGGCAAACGAGCTGATTTTGGACACTATCTTGGGCTGCGCCCCTCATGGAAACCTCCAGCCAGAGGTTAAGATGATTGACTATATGGAATAAGATGAGGGCCATGTGGGAGTGTTTTGGTTTTTGTTTTGGTTTTAATTTTGTTCATTTGTGTGGCATTGGAAAAAATGACTGGGTGTACGTGGGCTTGAAATCTGGTGTCATTCCCCTTAGAGACTGGGTTTTGGAACTGAACTCAGAGAAGCATTGCCATGAATTTTGTTGGCATTTTAAGAGGCCACGCATGAAAGTCACTCTTGGAAACTGAGACCTATTCCCCGGGTGGATTTCCACAGAGGCCTGGGAATTTCAGCAAGGATATCACATGATTTTATTCTTAAAGAAATGGCAGCCATAGTTGAGAGTCAAAACACACATGGACCTCACATTGTAGACCTCAATGGGCCTGGCCTAATGTGACCTTTTTCCACTCTTTGGGAAGCCTTGCCTGTGAGAGTTCTCCAGAGAATTCATTGAAATGAGGTTCCTCACCATTTAATGTTTTCTGAATGAATGGAAACCCCCATTGCCTCCAACTTCATGCTTGAAAAATGGCTAGATAAATACCATGAAATTTTTGAAATTCCTATGACAGGGGGCACTGGAGAAACATTGGATGTCCTGTTGCTGATTATGAGTATACCAGACAGTGCCTTGACTTACTGAGTTTCATGAAAATGGTGTAGAACACAGATGCCAGTAAGTTGGAGCCTGCTGAGTAGTGGGTCTAAAGCAGTGGTGGGGAGGTGTTTGATAAAACATCCGTGGTAGGGCCATGTGGATCTACCATTGGATTCCAAAGGGCTTGTAACTGACATGGTGCAGCCAGCAGACCCTTATATGTAAAGGCATCTTGTTATATGGAGAGTTTTCAGAGGAAAATGAAGAATCAGGTTGATATGGACATGGGGGCAATGGGGCAAGCAGTGAGAGATAGAAGCCTAGTTGGTGCATTCTCTTGTAGACCCTGACCCACCACACGTGACAGAACTCCCTCCAGCACTGTGTCCCAGTTTAGCTCCTAGTATTTCGGGAAACAAATACCAAACTCACAGTGCAGCAGAAAAATAACCACAAAATGTGGAGGAGGACCAAATGGCTTCGGTGTCCACACGGGGACACAATTTGTCTTCAGTGGCCTCAGTTTACCTACAAAGAGAGGATTCAGCACTGCTTAATCTTGTTCATTGGAAAATAAGAAACCATGTCCTCCAGGTCACATAGATGTAGACCCAGCTTTGATGGTCTCACTACATAGGAAGCCAAATCTCTTGAAAACAATATATAATTCAAGTGCGGAAGCTCAGAGGCAGTTTATCAAAAAGTTTTTAGGCCAGCAGAGCTCCATGATTGTGGAGTGTTTACCCTGTCCCTTAGTTTTGGAAACTCCTCTACCACCTCCAAGGTTGTGAGCTCCTGAGCATTTTACATTCCAGATATGTATTCACTGATTTTGTAACTCTTCTCCTCTAATTGTGTCTTACTTGGGGTGAAGGTAATGTCAAGGCATTCTTCTGGATGAGAGCGGGAGGATATTTGTGCAGCATATATTTACATACACATTGGATTCATTTTCCAATTTTCCATTCGAAGTACTGAATCCCTGACACTAACCCATACCAAGTAGACTCAGACTATTCATCCTAATATAATGGGGAAAATTAACCCAACACAATAGAAATACAAGCACTTCAGAGGAGACATGTTGTATAGTTGGACGTGACATTTGCATTATATTAGTTAGGAGATATAAATCTAGTCAAATTTTAATGGAAATATTCTCCATGTGTTTTTAAACTTAACAAATATGTGAATGCTTGTTTCCCTTTTCTGTAGCCTATTCACACAAGTATATTTATATGCATATATAGAATCCTAGCAGGTATCACACGTACATTTTTGTGAGGTGGCTGTCTTGGCAGATACAAATTGTGAGAAGAGTTCACTCCTCCTAAATGCTGTTGGAAATGAAAATTCAACCTATAGGAGAGCGTCCGAGTAGAACAACATTATACATAAACTCATGTTCAGTAAAATAAATATGTTTGCATCTGTGGATGATATATATTTACTGATGAATTTCGATTCGCATGTATATTGGCACTTTTTAATGTCTGTGAGTGTTGTGTGTGTTTGTGTGTGTGTGTGTGTGTGTGTGTGTGTAGATATAGATATAGATATACTCTCCAAATTTTTCAAAATATGAAATATATATGTCTAATATACACTCTCTAAATTCATTCATGTTCATGTATGTGGATTTATAATCCACTTTTCACAAGATTATAATCAGAAATATTCATCCACCTGAAATACATATTAGTTTCCTAGTACTGAAAACTAACTTCAGTGAATGGTGCATACAAATCCTAATTATTCTACAGTAACTGACCCAGTCTAACATCAATGCAAGTAGACTCCTATGGGACATGATATGTAATTTGTCATTCATTTGTATTCGACACTGGTACATTATTGTTTCTTCAGTTTTTGCACATCATAGGATATACATTTCATCCACAAGTTCACAAATTAATAGGCATTTGTTTCAACTTTAATCACTTCTTGCTTCTGAACACATGTATTCTCAGGGATTCTTGACTGGTCTTTTCATGAGACTTCTTTCCATACACATTATTTTGAATTTCCATAATCATTTTTAAGCAAACCTCACACACTCTTCATGATAAACCAAAACACTAATATTTCCATTAGATATATCACTGGTTGGAATGAATGATTGTATATCAATATACGATTTCCTTTAATTTTTCAGATATCAGTTCAATTCATTATTTCAAGTTCAAAAAAGTTATAATATTTATTCACAGTATGGTCTATTCATGCTTTTTCTCTATGTTCATAGAAACAGGGTACACCTCTTTGTACCCCGATTCTTATTTTACATCTTCAATATATTGCTCCCAGAAATGGTGAAAGAATTACTCATGTCACCTCATTATCACAGTAATATTCTGGACAAAAATGGAAAGGTCACACTTATGATTGTACCAAATCCTAAATGGAAGGTGAACATGGATTTCTAAAAACATCCGTGTCCAGGTTGCCTAATGCTGTCAATTGTCAATCCTATTGGTGACTACATTTTTGTTTTTTCCTAATTTATATATTCAAACCCAACCCTGTTGAAAATGTCCAATTCTATCACTCACTTTATACTTTGCCTCATTTCGTAATGTTTCTATTGATATCTGCTTTTCTACATATTTTCCCCAGTTCAACATAGTGACTGACTCTTCATATGAGCTGACATTTACATTCACTCTATAACCAAAAGTGTATTGCTAAAGAACTTTTGGTCCAAATCCTATACTCACTCTTCTTCCTAAACCTACCGACTATCTTCCTAATCGTACTGATTATCCCTTTTTGACTGGATGTTCTCTTCTAAATTAAATCATCCAATGTACAAAGTCCTATGCCATTGTATACCGAATTATCTGAGACATCTTTGCAGAACATAATTCAAAGCTAAGTATCCCAATCAAGGGTAAAACCCTTCTGGGCTTCAAATCATACCTAGATTTCTCTTTTCATACTTATATATCACCTCTATATTCTTGTAAATATTGCAGGTTACCAATACCATTATTCATCGCACAGAATCGTTCGTAACCCAAATCAAACCTGTTTTTAACCCCAAGTATACACTGTTCCCTCAATCATTTTACAGAAGAGCAGGAAAAGAGTGGTTCTTACAATACAGGAAAGTTGGGGACCTTCCACCTAATGAGAACCTCAAATGTCCATGTAAAAATGTTACCTGGAGAAGTTGTACACAGGTATGAAGCAACTGAGAGAGCAAAAGTCATCTTCCATGGCAAACAACCTGGTCAGAATGAAGGGATGTTTCTGAATCTGCATCTCTCTTCTTATTGTAGAGAAGAGGGACCAAACCAGGCCTTAGTGGAGAGATGTTCCCGGGTGCCAATGGTTGATATACATTCTACCTTATGAAAGTGTCACAGGAAGTAGGGGCAACCTCCATCTTATGTTACCCTTGGAAGCAACTGTTAGGACAAAGTGGGTGCCAAGGCAGTGACCTCATTCAGTTCCAAAGAATGTGACATACCTCATTTCCTTGGTGATGGAACTCTCTGAACTTGGTATCCAAGAAGCCAGGCACCCAGATGCAGTCCCAGTCCCAGTCCCAGTGGGCTCACTTGTTTGGATTTCCCAAGGACAGAGTCAATTTTCTTGGTACCTAATGATGTGAGAATGGCCAAATGTCAGGAGAGCTCTGAAGGTGGACCATTTCTGAGAAAACAGGTAGTGGATAACCACTTTTTCCTGACATCTTCACAGAGTTGTTCAAGGAAACACAATCTGAGAGAAGACAGGCCATTTCGGGGGAACATTGTATGGCCCACTGGTCAGAGGACACTCCGGATAGTCACAGACCTACTTGGGGGAAGGAGGTGCCTTTGTGGGAGTGGGTGTGGGTTTGTTGTTTTGTCTCATGTTCTGAGAATAGATAGGAAAGGCGGTTTGTTTGGATTGGACTGGACAGTTTCTAGTAAGTCATTTGACACGGCGAGTGTTTCTGTTTCTGTGTATCCCACTGTGTCCGTTGTTGTACACATTAGAAAAGAGAATGCATTAATGGATGTGTCCTGTCTAGTATAAATCTTGCCATAATTCATCCTGCCCAATATATGAATGGACTGCAGCTTGTCTTATCGATGTGCAACACCTGCTATCTTTCTAAGTTGTTGTTTTCTTCCTGAATTCTGGCCACTCTCCAGAATAGGCTCATGGATTTGTGTCCTAAATATGTACCACCTCCAAGCTCTGTGACATGACCATGTACTGGATAGCTGAAGAGAATGGCGAGCATCTCAGAAAACTCAGATATCAGTGTGACCAGGATAGTCTCAGTGCAGAAACCCTACTTTGGGCCTTTTGCTGACTTATTGTTGTGTTGCACTGAATGTCAGGAAGGTCTTTGCTCAGGCCACCCCTTTGTGAAGCCTGAAGAAAACAGTTTTCAAATGGAAATGAATGGGCCTCACCTGTGGCTCTTGCTTAATTGCTTTCGAAAGGGATGTGTCTTTATCAGCCTCTTGGACCTGTGTGTGGCTGTGACTTAGATTCTCAGCACCTGATGGATCTTAAGAATGATCCCATGTGAGCTTCCAAATCCAAAATGGCAAAAAATTTCATTCATTGTGGATGAAGTCTCTTGCCTTCCTCTGTTAGGTTCCTGCACTCCATCAAATGAGAATAGGGATTCTTTGGGTCAAATGAGTTTTTCAAAGCCCTGCAGAGGTGCTTGTGTTTTTGCATGACTCTAAATCACCTAAAGAATCGATATCTAAAATCAGTAGGCGTCAAATTGGAGGAACACAGAAGTATTAACGGCAGGCTTATTTGTTCACTCCTGGTTCACAGAGACTGTGTCCAGGCTACCCTGACGTTAGGCAAATGAGGGGCAAACGAGCTGATTTTGGACACTGTCTTGGGCTGCGCCCCTCATGGAAACCTCCAGCCAGAGGTTAAGATGATTCCCTATATGGAATAAGATGAGGGCCATGTGGGAGTGTTTTGGTTTTAATTTTGGTCATTTGTGTGGCATTGGAAAAAATGACTGGGTACACGTAGGCTTGAACTCTAGTGTGATACCCCTTAGAGACTGGGTTTTGGAACTGAACTCAGAGAAACATTGTCATGAATTTTGTTGGGATTTTAATAGGCCAAGCATGAAAGTCGCTCTTGGAAACTGAGACCTAGGCCCCAGGTGGATTTCCACAGAGGCCTGCAAATCTCAGCAAGGATATCACATGATTTTATTGTTAAAGAAATGGCAGCCATAGTTGAGAGTCAAAACACACATGGACCTCACATTGTAGACCTCAATGGGCCTGGCCTAATGTGACCTTTTGTCCACTCTTTGGGAAGCCTTGCCTGTGAGAGTTCTCCAGAGAATTCATTGAAATGAGCTTCCTCACCATTTAATGTTTGCTGCATGAATTGAAATCCACAGTGCCTCCAACTTCATGCTCGAGAAATGGATAGATAAATACCATGAAATTTTTAAAATTCCTATGACCAGGTGGCACTGGAGAAATATTGGATGTCCTGTTACTGTTCATGAGTATACCAGACTGTGCCTTGATTTACTGAGTTTCATGAAAATGATGTAGAACAGAGATGCCAGTAAGTTGGAGCCTGTTGAGTAGTGGGTCTAGAGCAGTGGTGGGGAGGTGTTTGATACAACATCCGTGGTAGGGCCATGTGGATCTACCATTGGATTCCAAATGGCTTGTAACTGGCGTGGTACAGCCAGCAGACCCTTATATGTAAAACCATCTTGTTATATGCAGAGTTTTCAGAGGAAAATGAGGAATCAGGTTGATATGGACAAGGGGGCAATGGGGCAAGCTGTGAGAGATAGAAGCCTAGTTTGTGAATTCTCTTGCAGACCCTGACCCACCACTCGTGACACAACTCCCTCCAGCACTGTGTCTCAGTTTAGCTACTAGTATTTCGTGAAACAATTACCAAACTCACAATGCAGCAGGAAAAACACCACAAAAAGTGGTGGAGGACCTAATGGCTTCACAGTCCACACTGGGAGACACTTAGTCCCCAGTGGCCTCAGATTACCTACAAAGAGAGGATTCAGCACTGCTTCATCTTGTTCATTGGAAAATAAGAAACCATGTCCTCCAGGTCACATAGATGCAGACCCAGCTTTGATGGTCTCACTACAAAGGAAGCCAAATCATCTGAAAACAACATATATTTCAATTGCGGAAGCTCAGACGCAGTTTCTCAAAAAGTTTTTAGGCCAGCAGAGCTCCATGTTTGTGGAGTGTTTACCCTGTCCCTTAATTTTGGAAACTCCTCTACCACCTCAAAGGTTGTGAACTCCTGAGCATTTTCCATTCCAGATATGTATTCACTGATTTTGTAACTCTTCTCCTCTAATTGCGTCTTACTTGGGGTGAAGGTAATATCAAGGCATTGTTCTGGATGAGAGCGGGAGGATATTTGTGCAGCATATATTTACATACACATTGGATTCATTTTCCAATTTTCCATTCAAATACTGAATCCCTGAAACTAACCCATACCTAGTAGACTCAGACTATTCATCCTATTATAATGGGAAAAATTAACCCAACACAATAGAAATACAAGCACTTCAGAGGAGACATGTTGTATAGTTGGACTTGACATTTGCATTATATAAGGTAGGTGTTATAAATCTAGTCAAATTTTAATGGAAATATTCTCCATGTGTTTTTAAATTTAACAAATATGTGAATTCTTGTTTCCCTTTTCTGTAGCCTATTCACATATGTATATTTATATGCACATATAGAATCCTACCAGGTATCACACGTACATTTTTGTGAGGTGGCTGTCTTGGCAGATACAAATTGTGAGAAGAGTTCACTCCTCCTAAAACTGTTTTAAATGAAAATTCAACCTATAGGAGAGCGTCCTAGTAGAACAACATTATACATAAACTCATGTTCAGTAAAATAAATATTTTTGCATCTGTGGATGATATATATTTACTGATGAATTTCTATTGGCATTTATATTGGTACTTTTTAATGTCTGTGAGTGTTGTGTGTGTGTGTGTGTGTATAGATATAGATATAGATATAGATAGATATAGATATACTCTCCAAATTTTTCAAAATATGGAATATTTTTGTCTTATTTTGCACTTCCTAAATTTTTCATATTCATGAATGTGTATTTATAATCATCTTTTCTCAAGATTATTCTCAGAAACATTCATATACCCTACTAGACTCTGACTACTAATACTAATATAATGGAGAAAAATATCCCAAACAGAATAGAAATACAAGCATTTCAGAAGGGACATGATGTATAGTTGGACTTGCCTTTTGCATGATATAAGGTAGGAGTTATAAATCTATTCAATTTGCTGAAATACTTTTCCATATGTTATTTTTTTTTGACACAAAACAAAATTTAATCTTCGAAAACTAAATAAAATTGACACATCCTTAACCAAGCTAATGAAGAAAAAAAACCTCAAATTACTAAAATTAAGGATCGTAAAAGAACTTTTACAGAGTACACAACTAAAATACAGAGAATAATTAAAAACTAATTTGAAAATTTATACTCTAATAAATTAAAATACCATGATGACATCAATAAAATTTTAGAGATATACCCAAACTGAATTAGTAGGACATGAACAATTTAAACAAATCAATTTCAAGCAATGAAATAGAAGTTGCTGTCAACAGCCTACCAATCAAGCAACGCCCAGGAACAGACAGATTCTCAGTCAAGTTCTACAAGACCTTCAAAGAAGCATTCATCACAATACTCCTCAAATTATTCCATAAAATAGAAAAGCATGGAACTCCTCCAAACTCATTTCATGAGGATAGTATCACTCACATACCAAAATCAGACAAAGACACATCAAGGAAAGAAAACTTCAGAGCAATATTCCTGACAAACATATATACAAAAATTCTCAATAAAATTCTTTTTTTTAAGCCAAAGTTAATCAAAAGGGATAAAGAGGGACACTACACACTATTCCATGTGTTTTTAAAGTTAAGAAATATATGAATTCCTGTCTCCCTTTCTCTGTAGCCTATTAAGCACATGTATTTTTATATGCACAAATAGAATCCTACCTGGTTTCACACGTACATTCTTGTGAGGTGGCTGATTTGGCAGATAATATTTGTGAGAAGAGATCACTCCTCCTAAATGCTGTTGGTACAGAAAATTCAACCCATGGGTGAGCTTCCTAGATAAACAACATTCTACATACATCCATGTTCAGTAAAATGAATATTTTGGGATATGCGGATGAGTTATTTTTCATGATGAATTTCGATTGACATATATATTGTGACATTATAATGTGTGTGTGTTTGTGTGTCTATATATATATATATATATATATATATATATATATATATATATAGTCTCCAGATTTTCCAAAATATGAAATATATGTCTTCTTATACACCGCCTGAATTCATTCATATTCATATATGTGGATTTATAATTAACTTTTAACAAGTTTATTCTCAGAAATATACATCCACTGACATACATATTTGTTTCCTAGTACTGAAAACTAACTTCAGGGAAGGGTTCTTACAAATCCTAATATTTCTAGAGTAACTGACCAAGTTTAACATCAATGCAAATACATTCCTATTTGATATGATGTGTTTGTTAAAGTTCATTTTTATTCAAACTTGGTACGTTATTATTTATTCAGTTTATGGACATCATAAAATATATCCTTTCATTCACAAGTTCACAAATTTATAAATATTTGGTTCACTTTCAATCACTTCCTCCTTCGGAACACATATATTCCTTCATGTTTCTTGACGGGTCTTTTCACTGGACTTCTTTCTAAACACGTTATTTTCGATTGAATAATCATTTTTGAAGCAAAACTCACACACTATTCATGATAAACGGTAACCCTAATAATACCATTAGATATATAACTGGTTGGAATTAATGTACGTATATCAATATATGATTTCCTCTATATTTTCAGATATTAAAACAATCCATTATTTAAATTTGGAACCAGTCATATAATTTTTTCACAGTATGGTCTATTAATGCATCATCTCTATATTCATCAACACAGGGTAAACCTATTAGTATCCCCAGTACTAATTCATATGTTTTCAAAATATTGCTCCCAGAAAAGGTGGAAGAAATACTCATGTCACCTGATCTACATATACATATTATCACAGTAATATTCTGGACACAAAATGCAAAGGTCACCGTTATGATTGCAATAAAGCCTCAATGGAATGTGAACATGGATTACTAAAAACATCCATGCCCAGTTTGCCTAATGCTCTCAAATGTCAATCCAATTGGTGACTACATTTTTGTTTCTTTTTAAGATTATGTATTCAACCTCAACCCTGTTGAAAATGTCTAATCCTATCACTCACGTTATACTTTGCCTGATTTCCTAATGTCTCTATTGATGTCTGCTTTCCTACATATTTTTTCCCAGTTCATCATTGTGCCCGACTTTTCACATATGGTGCCATTAATATTCACTCTCTAACCGAAACCTATTGCTAAAGAACTTTTGGTCCAAATCCTAGACTCACTCTTCCTTCTAAACCTACGGACTATCTTTCTAATCCTACACACTATCCCTTTTTCACTGGATGTTCTCTTCTACATTCAATCATCTGAGGTACAGGGTCTTATGCCATTGTATATCGATTTAACTGAGACCTCGGTGCAAAACATTACTCAAGCTAAGGATCCCAATCAAGGGCCCAAATCCTTCTGGGCTTAAAATATTACCTAGATTTCTGTTTTCATACTTATATTTTACCTCTATATTCTTTTAAATATCGCTGGTTCCCAATACCATTATTCATCCAGCAGAATGATTCCTAAGCCAAATGGAACATGCTATTGACCCTAACCATACAATGTTCCCTCAATCTCACTTTACAGAAGAGGAGGGATAAAGTTGATATTACAATACAGGAAGTTAGGAGATCTTCCACCTGCTGAGTACCTCAAAATCCATGCAGAAATAATCCCTGGAGAAGATGTTGGCAGCTATGAAAGACCTGAGAGAACAAAAGTCATATTCCATGGCAAACAACATGGTCAGGATGAAAGGATGTGTCTGAGTCATCCTCTCTATTTTTAATGCAGGGAAGATGGACCAAAGCAGGCCTGTGTGGAGAGCTGTTCCCAGGTGACTATGGTTTCTATACCATTCTAACATGTGAATGTATCACAGGAAGTAGGGCAGCCTCCATGTCAGGAGACACTAGGACGCAACTGTTAGGACAAAGTGGTGGCCAAGACAGGGACCTCATTTATTTCCTGAAGGTAGTGACCTCACCTCATTTCCTTGGTGATGGAACTCTCTGAATTTTGTGATCCAGGAAGCCAGGCACCCAGAGCCAGTCCCAGTCCCAGTTGCAGTGGGCTCACTTGTTTGGATTCACTAAGGACAGAGTCAGTCTTTCTTGGTACCTACTGATGTAAGGGTTGCCAAATACCAAGAAAGCTCTGAAGAGGGGTCTTTCCTGAGAGGACAGGAATTGGCTCACCACTGCCTCCTGACAACTTCACAGAGTTGACCAAGGAGACCAGATGTGAGACAGAAAGGCCATTTCTGGGGAACATCATATGGCCTACCAGTCAGAGGACACTCCAGATAGTGACAGACCTACTTGTGGGAAAAAGTTGCATTTGTGGGTGTTGGTTTGTGTTTGTGGTTTTTTTCTCATGTTCTGAGAATAGGTAAAAAAGGAGGTTTGTTTGGTTTGGAGTGGACTGTTTCCAGTAAGTCATTTGACAAGGAGACTGTTTCTATGTCTGTGTATCCCACTGTATTTTTCTTTGTAGATATTAGAAAAAAAATAGCTCATTGGTTGTGTCCTGTCTAGTAGAAAGCTTCCCAGCATGCATCCTTTCCAATTAATGAATGGACTGAGGCTTGCCTTATCCATGGGCAACACCGGCTATCTACCTAATTTTCCATTTTTTCATGAATTCTGGCCACTCTCAAGATTAGTATCATGTATTTTTGTACAAGATATGTACCACCTCCAAGCTCTGTGACATGGCCTTGTACTGGATAGCTGAAGGGAATGGCGAGCATCTCAGAAAACTCATATATCAGAGTAACCAGGAAAGTCTCCGTGGAGAAACCCTGCTTGGGGCCTTTTGATTACCTATTGTTCTGTTGCTCTGAATGTCAGAAAGGTCTTTGCCTCAGGCCACCCCTTTGTGAAGCCTGAAGAAAACAGTTTTAAAATGGAAATGAATGGGCATCACCTGTGGCTCTTTGCTTCATAGCTTTGGAAATGGATGTGTCTGAATCAGCCTCTTGACCCTGTGTGAGCCTGTGGTTTAGATTTTCAGCACCTGATGAATCTAAAGAAAGATCCCATGTGGGCATCCAAAACCTAAATGGAAAAAAGATCAGTGATTGTGGATGATGCCTCTCGCCTTCCTCTGTAAGATTCCTGACCTCCATCAAGTGAGAATAGGGATCATTTGTGTCAAATAAGTTCTTCAAAGGGCTGCAGAGGGGAGACAATAGGTGCTTGGGTTTTCTTATAACTCCAATTCACACTAAAAATCTATACCCCACAGTCAGTATGCCTCAAATTTGAGAAGTGGAGTAGTATTAACGGCAGGCCTATTTGATCACTTCTGTTTCACACTAACGTTGTCCAGGCCACCCTGACTTTAGGCAAATGAGGGGCAAGGGAGTTTATTTTTGACACTGTCTTGGGCTGTGCCCCTCATGGAAACCTCCAGCTAGAGGTTATGATTAGTGTCTATATAAAAGATGAAGAGGGCCATGTGA
The DNA here is from genome assembly GCF_048772815.1 of Callospermophilus lateralis. Lineage (NCBI taxonomy): Eukaryota > Metazoa > Chordata > Mammalia > Rodentia > Sciuridae > Callospermophilus > Callospermophilus lateralis. The sequence goes on along the minus strand of NW_027512396.1, from coordinate 475,160 downwards.
GAGTGTTTTGGTTTTAATTGTCATCATTTGTGTAGCAATTGGAAGAGATGCCTGGGTCCACCTGGGCTTGAACTCTTTTGTGATTCCCCTTAGAGACTGAGTTGTGTAACTGACCTCAGAGAAGTATTGCCATGAATTGTGTTGGGATTTCAGGAGGCCACACATGAGATTCACCATTGGAATCTGAGATCTTGGCCCAGGGTGACTTTACACAGAGCACTGGGAATCTAAGCCAGGATATCACAAGATTTTATTCTGAAAGATTCCAGCCATAGTTGAGAGTCAAAATACACATGCAACTCACATTGTAGACCTCAATGGGCCTGGCTTCATGAGACCTTTTGCCCACTCTTTGGGAAGCCTTGCCTGTGAGAGTTCACCAGAGCTTTCATTGAAATGAGATTCCTAACCATTTATTGGTTCCTGTATAAATTGAATCCCACAGTGCCTCCAACTTCATTATTGAAAAATATCTAGATATATACCATGAATTTTTTGAAATTACCATGACCAGGTGGCACTGGAGAACATTTGGATGTCCTGTTGCTAATCATGATTGTACCAGACAGTGCCTTAATTGACTGTGTTTCATGAAAATGCTGTAGAACATAGATGCCAGTAAGTTGGAGCCTGCAGACTAGTGGGCATAAAGCAGTGGAGTGTAGGTGTGTGAAAAAACATCAGTTGTGGGTCCACGTGGATCTGGCATTGGCTTAGAAATGACTTGTCACTGACATGGTACATCCAGCAGACCCTTCTATGTAAAGGCATCTTGTTATATGGAGAGGATTCCTGCCAATGATCAGAATAAGGGGGCTATTGTCGAGTTGAAAAGCTATGTGGGATTTAAGCCTCATTGGTGCATTTTACTGCAGACCCTCACCCACCACATATGAGAGTACATCCTCCAGCACTGTGTCCCAGTGGAGCTCCTTGTATTTCGTGAAGCCAATACAAAACTCACAGTGCAGCAGTAAGAAACACCACGAAAGTGGAGCATGAACAAATGGCTTTACAAACAACACGGTTAGATACTTAGACCCCAGTGGCCAAAGTTTCCCTACAAATAGAGAATTCAGCACTGCTGCCTCATGTCCACTAGAAAATAAGGAACCATGTCATCCAGGTCACATAGATGGAGACCCAGCATTGATGGTCTCACTACAAAGGAAGCAAAAGCTCCTGACAAAAACATATTTCAACTGCCCAACCTCAGAGGCAGTTTCTCAAAAAGTCATTAGGCCAGCAGAGCTCCATGTTTGTGAAGTGTTTACCCTCTCCCTTTTTGTAAACTGTTCTACCTCCTACAAGTTTGTGAAGTTCTGAGCATTTTCCTTTCCACATATGTATTCACAGATTTTCTAACTCTTCTCCACTAATTGGGTCTTATTTGGGGCGAAGATAATGTCAAAGCATTGTTCTGGCTGAGAATGGGAAGATTTTTGTGTAGCACATATTTGCATACATATTAGATTCATTTTCCTATTTTCCATTTGAAATACTGAATCCCTGACACTAACCCATACCCTACTAGACTCTGACTACTAAACCTAATATGATGGAGAAAAAGAAACCTAACAGAATAGAAATACAGGCCTTTCATAGGAGGCATGGTGTATACTTGGACTTGCCTTCTGCTTTATCAATGGTATGTGTTATAAATCTAGTCAACTTTTCATTGTAATACTTCTCCATGAGTTTTTAAAGTTAACACATATGTAAATTTCTGTCTCCCTTTCTCTGTAGCCTATTCATCAAATGTATTTTTTTATGCATTTTTAGAATTCTACCTGGTATCACATGTACATTCTTGTGAGATCGCTTATTTTGGAAGATACAAATTGTGAGAAGAGATCGCTCCCTCTAAATACAGATGGAACTGGAATTTCCACCTATGGGTGAATTTCCTAGATGAACAATATTATGTATAAATAAATGTTCAGTAAAATGAATATTTTTGGATACGTGGATGATATATATTTCATGATGAATTTCGAATGGCATATATATTGCTACATTTTAATGTCTGTGTATGTGTGTATCTATCTATTTATCTATCTATCTATATAGATATAGATATCTACTCTTAAGATTTTCAAAATATGAAATATATGTGTCTTATTATACACTCCCTAAGTAAACTCATGTGTGTGTATGTAGATTTATAATCAACTTTTCACAAAATTATTCTTAGAAATATTCATCCACCTTAAATACATATTTTTTCCTAGTACTGAAAAGTAAATTAAGTGAATGGTGTATACAATTCGTAATATTTCTACAGTGACTGAACCAGTTTCACATCAATGTAAGTAGACACCTATGGGACCATGATGTGTATTTTGAAGCTCATTTTTATTCAGACACTGGTACATTACTATTTCTGCAGTTTATGGACATTATAGGATATATCCTTTCATCCACAATTTCACAAATTTATAGGCATATGGTTCACTTTCAATCACTTCCTACTTCAGAACACATGTATTTCTCCATGTTTCTTGACTGTTCTTTTCATGAGATTCTTTCCAAACACAGTATTATTGATTTCCATAATCACTTTTGAAGCCAAACTCACACACTCTTCATGATAAACCATAACGCTAATATTACCATTAGATGTATAACTGGTTGGAATGAATGTATGTATATCAATATAAGATTTCCTATATATTTTCAGATATCAATTCAATCCATTATTTAACGTTTGAACCAGTTATATTATTTATTCACAGTATGGTCTATTAAGGCATCATCTCTATATTCGTAGACCGATGGTATACCTGTTTGTATCCCCAATACTAATTTTTAAGTCTTTAAAATATTGCTTTCAGAAATGGTGGAAGAAATACTGTAGTCACCTGATATACATATACATTTCATCACGGTAATATTCCTGAAACAAAATGCAAGGGTCACACTTATGATTGTATCAAAGCCTATATTGAAAGTGAGCATGTACTACTAACAACATCCATGCCCTGATTAACTAATGATCTCAAATATCATTCCTATTGGTGACTACATATTTGTTTCTTCCTAAGATTATATATTGAAACTGAACCCTGTTAAAAATGTCTTATCCTATCACCCACTTTGTACTTTGCCTTATTTCCTAATGTCTCTATTGATATCTGCTTTCCTACACATTTTCCCCAGTTTATCACTGTGACTGACTGTTCACATATGCTGACATTTACACTCACTCTCTAATCAAAACTCTATATCTAAAGAACATTTGGTCCAACTCCTCGACTCACTCAAATGGATTCTTCAAAGCCCTGCAGAGGGTAGCCCATAGTTGCTTGAGTTTTCTCATGACCCCAATTCACATAAAGAATCTATACCCCACAGAGAATAGGCCTCAAATTGCAGAAGTAGAGCAGTATTATTGGCAGGCCTATTTGATCACTCCTGCTTCACAGGAAGAGTTTCCATGCCACCCTGACTTTAGGCAAATGAGAGGCATGTGAGCTTATATTGGACACTGTCTTAAGCTGCGCCCTTCATGGAAACCTCCAGCCAGAGGTTATGATGAGTCTCTAAATTGAAGAAGATGAGGGCCATGTGGGAGTGTTTTGGTTTAATTGTGGTCATTTGTGTGGTGGTTGGAAGAGATGACTGGGTCCACCTGTGCTTGAACTCTGGAGTGATTCCCCTTAGAGACTGAGTTCTGGAACAGATCTCAGAGAAGTATTGGCATGAATTGTGTTGGAATTTTAGGAGGCCACGCATGAGAGTTGCCCTTGGAGACTGAGATCTAGGCCCAGGATAGCTTTCAAAGAGCACTGGGAATCTCAGCCAGGATATCACATGACTTTATTCAGAAAGACTTGGAAGCCATAGTTGAGAGTCAAAAAAAACATGGCCCTAAATTGTAGACCTCAATGGGCCTGGCTTAATGTGACCTTTTGGCCACTCTTTGGGAAGCCTTGCCTCTGAGAGTTCTCCCGAGCTTTAATTGAAATGAGCTTCCTCACCATTTCATGGTTCCTGAATGAATTGAATGCCACAGTGCCTCCAAATTTATCTTTGAAAATTGGCTAGATAAATACCATGAAATTTTTTAAATTCTTATGAACAGGTGGCACTGGAGAACCTTTGGATGTCTATTGCTGATCACGAGTGTACCAGACATTGCATTGATTGACTGGGTTTCATGAAAACGGTGAGAACAGAGATGCCAGAATGTTGAGGCCTGCTGACTAGTTGGCCTAGAGCAGTGGTGGGCAGGTGTATGATAAAACATCTGTCGTGGGGCCATGTGGATCTGCCATTGGCTTCCAAATGCCTTGTGACTGACATGGTGCAGCCAGCAGAACCATACAAGTTAACGGACCTTATTATATGGAGAGGTTTCAGGGCAATATTCAGAATCAGGTTAATATGGACATGGGTGCAAGCTTTGGGGGATAGAAGCCTGGTTGGTGCATTCTCCTGCAGACCCTCACCCACTACACGTGAGAGTACTCTCTATAGCACTGTGTCCCAGTTTTTCTTTTTGTATTTTGTGAAGCCAATACCAAAATCCCAGTGCAGCAGTAAGAAACACCACGAAAAGTGAAGTATGACCAAATGGCTTCACAGACCACATGGTTAGACACTTAGACCCCAGTGGCCTCAGTTTACCTACAAAGAGAGAATTCAGAACTGCTGCCTCATGTTCTATTGCAAATAAGGAACCATGTCATCCAGGTCACATAGATGCTGACACAGCTTTGATGGTCTCACTACAAAGGAAGCGAAAGCTCCTGACAACAACAAACATTTCAAGGGCCCAAACTCAGAGGCAGTTTCTCAGAAATTAATTAGGCCACCAGAGCTCCATGTTTGTGAAGTGTTTACCCTTTACCTTACTTTTGGAAATTCCTCTACCACCTCCAAGGTTGTGAACTCCTGAGCATTTTCTTTTCCAGATATATATTCACAGATTTTCAAACTCTTCTCCACTAATTGTGTATTACTTGTGGTGAAGGAACTATCAAGGCATTTTTTTGGATGACAGTAGGAAGATTTTTGTCTAACAAATATTCGCATACACATTAGATTCATTTCCCTATTTTCCATTTGAAATACTGAATCCCTGACACTAACCCATACCCTACTAGACTCTGACTACTAATCCTAATATGATGGAGAAAAAGAAACCGAACAGAATAGAAATACAGGCCATTCATAGGTGGCATGGTGTATACTAGGACTTGCCTTCTGCTTTATCAAGTGTATGTGTTATAAATCTAGTCAACTTTTCATTGTAGTACTTCTCCATGAGTTTTTAAAGTTAACACATATGTAAATTTCTGTCTCCTTTTCTCTGTAGCCTATTCATCTCATGTATTTTATTATGCATATTTAGAATCCTACCTGGTATCACACATACATTCTTGTGAGGTCACTGTTTTTGGATGATACAAATTGTGAAAAGAGATCACTCCCCCTAAATACTGATGAAACTGAAAATTCAACAAATTGGTGAATTTCCTAGATGAACAACATTATACATAAATCCATGCTCAGTAAAAAGAATATTTTTGGATATGAGGATGATATATATTTCATGATGAATTTTGATTGGCATATATATTGCTACATTTTAATGTCTGTGTTTTTATCTTTATAAATATATATATATATATATATATATATATATATATATATATATATATATACTCTCCAGATTTTTCACAATATTAAATATATGTGTCTTATTATTCACTCCCTAAATACATTCATATTCATGTATGTGGATTTGTAATCAAATTTGCACAAGATTATTCTCAGAAAAATTCATCCACATAAAATACATATTTATTTTCCAGTACTGAAAACAAACTTCGGTGAACTGTGCTTACAAATCCTAATATTTGCATGGTAACTGACCCAGTTTAACATTAATGCAAGTATAATCCTATGGGACATGATGTGTATTTTGAAGTTCATTTTTATTCAACAGTGGTACATTACTATTTCTTCAGTTGATGGATATCATAGGATATAACTTTTCATCCACAAGTTCACAAATCTGCAGGCATTTGGTTCACTTTCAATTACTTCTTGCTTCAGAACATATGTATTCCTCCATGTTTCTTGACTGTTCTTTTCATGAGATTCTTTCCAAACACATTATTTTCGATTTCCATAATCATTTTTGAAGGAAAGAGGCGCCTTACTTACCCCCAGAAAGGTTCGTTGAGGTCTCCTTGTCCTGTGCTGCGTGATTCCCGGCCAATGCACCAAATGTAAGGTTCCGGCGAATGTTGGAGGAAGAGATCATCAAGAAACTGCGGCTCATGCAACAGTAAAAGCCGTTTATTGAGGATCCAATCCAGCATGCTGGGGCTACGTGCTCACTCAAGATGGGAGAGCATCCCAGAGCCCCGAGCAGGGGTTGAGCAGTGCTTAAGTACACTTTTGGGCAGGGCGGGACTTTACATATATTACAGTCTCCTTTCAGAAATCATCATACACCACGGGAAAATCAAACAACAATTCCTAAACATGATTAGTTCATTTATTGGTGGGAACATGTAAGGCGGGAGTGATAGGTCAGTTCTAAAGCGGGGTACACATTCAAAATGATTGGTTTAGGCCCTGCAATGCCTATGTGCCAGGCCTCACAGGGTCCTAGGTTATTAAAAAACCAGGCGGTCAGGGGGAATATTTACTGGGTAGTCCGGGAATTGTCCTACAAGCTACAGGAATTTCAGGTTTTGCGTGTAGCATAGGAACTTAACAATACCTGGTCCTTTACATTTTAACTCAAGCCTTGCTGCTTAAAAACTTTACAACACCCGGTCTTTTACACTTTAACTTTTACACTTTAATTTCAATTTCTTTTACGCTTACAGATCACTCCTGGTGCACAAGAAGGGTGTCCAAGCCACCATGACTTTAGGCAAATGAGGGCCAAGGGAGCTTATTTTGGACACTGTCTTGGGCTGTGCCCCTCATGGAAACCTCCAGCCAGATGTTATGATGAGTGCCTTTATGGAAGAAGAGGAGGGCAATGTGGGATTGTTTTGGTATTAATTGTGGTCATTTGTGTGACGGTTGGAAGAGATGACAGGGTCCACCTGGGCTTGAAGTCTGGTGTGAATCCCCTTAGAGACTGAGTTCTGGAACTGACCTCAGAGAAGTATTGCATGAATTGTGTTGAAATTTTAGGAGGCCACGCATGAGAGTCGCTCTTATAAACTGAGATCAAGGCCCAGGGTGGCTTTCCACAGAGCACTGGGAATATCAGCCAAGATATCCCATGATTTTATTCTTAAAGACTTGGTAGCCATAGTTGAGAGTCAAAAACACATGGAACTCACAACGTATACCTCAATGGGCCTGGCTATATTTGACCTTTTGGCCACTCTTTGGGAAGCCTTGCCTATGAGAGTTCTCCAGAGTTTCATTGAAATGAGCTTCCTCAACATTTAGTGGTTCTTGAAACCCACAGTGCCTCCAACTTCATCCTTGAAAAATGGCAAGATAAATACCATGAAATTTTTGAAAATCCCATGACCAGGTGGAACTGGAGAATCTTTGGGTGTCCTGTTGCTGATCATGAGTATACTAGAGGGTGCCTTGATTGACTGGGTTTCATAAAAATAATGTAGAAAAAAGATGCCAGTAAGTTGGAGCCTACTGAGTAGTGGGCCTAGAGCAGCGGTGGGCAGGTGTGCAGGTGTGTGATAAAACATCTGTGGTAGGTCCATGTGGTTTGGCCATTGGCTACCAAATGCCTTGTGAAGGACATGGTGCAGCCAGCAGACCCTTATTTGTAAAGGCATTTTCATATATGGAGAGGTTTCAGGGCAATTTTCAGAATCAGGTTGACATGGTCAATGGTGCAAGCTATGTGGGAAAGAAGCCTGGTTGGTGCATTCTCCTGCAGACCGTGACCCACCACAGTGACAGAACTCTCTCCAGCACTGTGTCCCAGTTGAAATTGTTGTATTTCGTGAAGCAAATACCAAAGTCCCAGTGTAGCAGCAAGAACCACAACAGAAAGTGGAAGAGGACCAAATGGCTTCACAGTCCACACGGGGTGACACTTAGCCCCCAGTGGCCACAGTTTACCTACAAAGAGAGAATTCAGCACTGCTGCCTCAGGTTCATTGGATAATAAGAAACCATGTCCTCCAGGTCACATAGATGCAGACCCAGCTTTGATGGGCTCACTATAAAGGAAGCTAAAGCTCCTGACAACAACATATATTTCAAGTGCCCAACCTCAGAGGCAGTTTCTCAAGAAGTATTTAGGCCAGCAGAGCTCCATGTTTGTGGAGTGTTTACCATGTCCCTTACTTATGGAAACTGCTCTATCACCTCCAAGGTTGGGAAATCCTGAGCGTATTCCATTCCAGATATGTATTCACATATTTTCTAACTCTTCTCCTCTAATTGTGTCTTACTTGTGGCAAAGGTAATGTCAAGGCATTGTTGTGGATGAAAGTGGGAAGATTTTTGTGTAGCACATATTTGCATACACATTGGATTCATTTTCCAATTTTCCATTCAAAATACTGAATCCCTGACACGAAACTATACCCTACTAGACTCTGACTACTATTCCTAATATGATGGAGAAAAATAACTCAAACAGAATAGAAATACAAGCAGTTCAGAAGAGGCATGGTGTATAGTTGGAATTGCCATTTGCATTATGTAGGTTAGGTGTTATAAATCTAGTTAATTTTTAATTGAAATAGTTCTCCATGTGTTTTTAAAGTTAATGAATATGTGAATTCCTGTATCCCTTTCTCTGTAGCCTATTCAGCACATGTATTTTTATATGCACATATAGAATCCTACCTGGTATCACATATACATTCTTGTGAGGTGGCTGACTTGGCAGATACAAATTATGAGAAGAGATCACTCCTGCTAAATGCTGTTGGATCTTAAAATTCAACCTATGGGTGACCTTCCTAGTTGAACAACATTATTCATAAATCCATGTTCATTAAAATTAATATTTCGGGATCTATGAATGATATATATTTCACCATGAATTTCGATTGGCATATATATTGCCACTTTATAATGTCTGTGTGTGTTTTGTATATATATACTCTCCAGATTTTTCACAATATGAAATATGTGTCTTATTATTCACTCCCTAAATACATTCATATTCATGTATGTGGATTTGTAATCAACTTTGCACAAGATTATTCTCAGAAATATTCATCCACCTGAAATACTTATTTGTTTCCTAGTACTGAAAACAAACTTCAGTGAAAGGTGCATACAAATCCTAATATTTCTACCGTAACTTACCAAGTTTAACATCAATGCAAGTAGATTCCTATGGGACATGATGTGTATTTTGACGTTCATTTTTATTTAAAACTGGTACAGTACTATTTCTTCAGTTTATGCACATCCATGGATAAATTTTTCACCCAAAATTTCAAAATTAAAGACATTTGTTTCACTTTCAATCAATTCCTGCTTCCGAACACATGTAGTCCTCCAGGTTTTTCGACTGGTCGTTTCATGAGACTTCTTAACAAACACATTATTTTCGATTTCCATAATCACTTTTGAAGGAAAACTCACACACCCTCTTCATGATAAACCGTAACCCTAATATTACCATTAGACTTATAATTGGTTGTAATGAATGTATGTATACCAATATCAATATAAGATTTCCTGTATATTTTCAGATATCAATTTATTCTAACTCCAATTTCTAAAGTTGGAACCAGTTATATTATTTATTCACAGTACGATCTATTCATGCATCATCTCTATATTCATTGACACAGGGTACACCTATTTGTATACCCAATACTAATTTATGGGTTTTAAAAATATTGCTTTCCATAATGGTGGAAGAAATACTCATGTCACCTGATCTACATATACATTTTATCACAGTAATATTCTGGACAAAAATGCAAAGGTCACACTTATGATTGTACCAAACCCTAAATTGAAAGTGAGTATATATTACTAAAAACATCCTTGTCCAGGATGCCTAATTCTCCCAAGTGTCAATATTGTTGGGGACTATATATTTGTTTCTTCCTATGATTATATATTCAACCTCAACCCTGTTGAAAATGTCTAATCCTATCACGCATTTTATAATTTGTCTGATTTCCTAATGTCTCTATTGAGACCTGCTTTCCTACATATTTTCCCCAGTTCATCATTGTGACTGACTCTTCACATGTGCTGACATTTACATTCACTCTCTAAACGAAACCCTATTGCTAAAAAACTATTGGTCCTACTCGAAGACTCACTCTTCTTCCTAAACCTACTATCTTCCAAATCCTACCGACTATCCATTTTTGACTGGATGATCTCTTCGACATTCAGGCATCTGAGGTGCAAGGTTTTATTCCATTGTGTATAGATTTATCTGAGACTAAAATGCAGAATGTAATTCAAAGCTAAATATCCCAAAGAAGGGCCCAATGCCCTTTCTGGCTTCAAATCGTAACTAGATTTATGTTTTCATACTTATATTTCAAATATATATTCTTATAAATTTTGCAGGTTCCCAATACCATTATTCATCCAGCAGAATGATTCCTAACACAAGTCAAATATGTTATTGACCCTAACCCTACACTGTTCCCTCATTCTAAATTTACAGAGAGGAGGGACAGAGTTGGTCTTACAATACAGGAAAGTAGGGGATCTTCCACCTGCTGAGAACCTCAAAGTTCCATGCAGAAATGTTGACTGAAGAAGATGTAGGCAGCTATGAAGAACCTGAGAGAACAAAAGTCATGTTCAATGGCAAACAACCTGTTCAGGATGAAGGGTTCTGTCTGAATCAGCCTCTCACATCTTAATTTAGAGAAGATGGACCAAACCAGGCCTGTGTGGGTAGCTGTTTCTGGGTGCCTATGGTTGTATACCATTCTAAATTGTGAAAGTGTCACAGGAAGTAGGGGCAGCCTCCTTCTCATGTGACACTTGGAAGCCACTGGTAGGACAAACTGGTTGCCAAGGCAGTGACCTCATTCAGTTCCTAAAGGAAGTGACCTCACCTCACTTCCTTGGTGATGGAAATCTCTGAACTTGGGATTCATGAAGCCAGGCACCCAGAGCCAGTCCCAGTCCCAGTCCCAGTGGTCTCACTTGTTTGGATTTACCAAGGACAGTGTCAGTCTTTCTTGGTACCTACTAATGTGAGGATGGCCAAATGCCAGGAAAGCTCTAAAGAGGGGTCATTCCTGAGAAAGCAGGTAGTTTCTCACCTCTGGGTCCTGACACCTGCACAGAGTTGGCCAAGGAGACCAGATCTGAGACAGATCAGGCCATTCCGTGGGAATATAGTATGGCTCACCAGTCAGAGGACAGTCCGGATAGTCACAGAACTTCTTGGGGGAAGGAGGTGCCTTTGTGGGTGTGGGGGTGGGTTTCTGGTTTTGTCTCATGTTCAGAGAATAGGTAGGCAAGGCGCTTTTTTTGGTGTGGAATGAACTGTTTCTAGTAAGTCATTTGACAAGGCGAGTGTTTCTATGTCTGTCTATCACACTGTGTCCGTGGTTGCAGATATTAGAAAAGAAAATGCATCAATGGATGTGTCCTGTCTAGTAGAATGCTTCCCAGCATTCATCCTGTCCAATTTATGAATGGATTTCAGATTGCCTTTTCGATGGGTAACACCTGCAATCTTCCTATGTTTCAGTTTTCTTCTGGACTTCTGCCCCTCTCCAGAATAGGCTCATGGTTTTATGTCTAAGGTATGTACCACTTCCAAGCTGTGTGCCATGACCATGTACTGGATAGCTCAAAGGAATGGCGAGCATCTCTGAAAAATCAGATATTAGTGTGACCATTAAATCCCAGTGGAGAAACCCTGCTTTGGGCCTTTTGCTTACCTATTGTTCTGTTGCCCTGAATGTCAGGAAGTTCTTTGCCTCAGGCCACCCCTTTGTGAAGCCTGAAGAAAACAGTTTTCAAATGGAAATGAATGGGCAACACCTGTGGCTCTTTGCTTAATTGCTTTGGAAAGGGATGTGTCTGAATCAGCCTCTTGGCCCTGTGTTAGGCTGTAGCTCAGATTCTCAGCACCTGATGGATCTAAAGAAAGATCCCATGGGTGCATTAAAAACCAAAATGGCCAAAAGAGCAGTCATTGTTTATGAAGACTCTCGCCTTCCTCTCTAAGGTTCCTGACATCCATCAAGTGAGAATAGGGATCCTTTGTTTCAAAAGAGTTCTTCAAAGCCCTGCAGAGGCTATCCCATAGGTGCTTGGGTTTTCTCATGACCCCAATTTACATGAAGAATCTAAACCCTACAGTCAGTAGGCCTCAAATTGGAGAAGCCAAGCTGTATTAACGGCAGGCCGATTTGATCACTCCTGTTTCACAGTCAGGATTTCCAGGCCACACTGACTTTAGGCAAATGAGGGGCAAGGGAGGTTATTTTGGACACTTTCCTGTCCTGCGCCCCTCATGGAAACCTCCATCCAGAGGTTAGGATGAGTGTCTATATGGAAGAAGAAAAGGGTTATGTGGGAGCATTGTGTTTGGAATTGTGGTAATTTGTGTGGCACTTAGAAGAAAAGACTGGGTCCACCTGGGCTTGAACTCTGTTGTGATTCCTCTTAGAGAATGAATTCTGGAACTGACCTCAGAGAAGTATTTTCATGAATTGTGTTTGGTTTTTACTAGGCCATGCATGAGAGTCGCCCTTGGAACCTGAGATCTAGGTGCAGGGTGGCTTTCCCCAGAGCACTGGGAATCTCAGCCAGGATATCACATGATTTTATTCTGAAAGACTTTGCAGCCACAGTTGAGAGTCAAAACACACATGGACCTCACATTGTAGACCTCAATGGGCCTGGCTTCATGTGACCTTTTTAGCCACACTTTGGGAAGTCTTGCCTGTGAGTGTTCTCTAGAGCTTTCATTGAAATGAGCTTCCTCAACATTTAATGGTTCCTGAATAAATTGAAACCCAAAGAGCCTCCAACTTCATCCTCGACAAATGGCTTGATAAATACCATAAAATTTTTGAAATTCCCATGACCAGGTGGCACTGGAGAACTTTTGGATATCCTGTTGCTGACCATCAGTGTACCAGACAGTGCCTTGACTGACTTTGTTTCATGAAAATTGTGTAGAACAGTGATGCCAGTAAGTTGGAGCCTGCTCATTAGTGGGCCTAGAGCAGTGGTGTGAAGGTGTGTGATAAAACATGTGTGGTGGGGCCATGTTTATCTGGCATTGGCTTCCAAATGCCTTGTGACTGACAGGGTACAGCAAGCAGACCCTTATATGTAAAGGCATCTTGTTATATGGATAGGTTTTTGGGCAATGTTCAGAATTAGGTTGGCTACCTGGTACCACACGTACATTCTTGTGAGGTGGCTGAGTTGGCAGATACAAATTGAGAGAAAAGATCACTCCTACTAAACCCCATTGAAACTGAATATTCAACATATGGGTGAGCTTTCTAGTTGAACAACATTATACATAAATCCATGTTCAGTAAAATGAATATTTTTAGATCTGTGGATAATATATATTATATGATGAATTTTGATTGACATATATATTGCTACTTTTTTGTCTGTGTGTGTTTTGTGTTTGTGTGTGTATATATATATATATATATATATATATATATATATATATATATATACACACTCTCCAGATATTTCAAAAAATGAAATATATGTGTCTCATATACACTCCCTAAATTCATTCATGTTCATGTATCTGGATTTATAATCAACTATTCACAAGATTATTCTCAGAAATATTCATGCACCTGAAATTTGCCTAATGCTCTCAAATATCAATCCTATTGGTGTCTACATATTTGTTTTTTCCTAAGATTATATATTCAAACTCAATCCTTTTCAAAATATCTAGTCCTGTCACTCACTTTGTAATTTCCCTGATTTCATAATGTCTCTATTGATATCTGCTTTCCTACATATTTTCCCCAGTTCATCATTGTGACTGACTCTTCAACTGTGCTCACATTTACATTCACTCTCTAACTGAAACCGTATTGCTAAAGAACTTTTGTTCTAAATTCTATACTCACTCTTCTTCCTAAACCTACTGACTATCTTCCTAATCCTACCAACTATACCTTTTTCACTGGATGTTCTCTTCTACATTCAATCATCCAAGTAAATGTCGGGGAAGCTTCGGAGAAGGAGACGACCAACAGAGTACTCATGATACAGCAAAAGGTTTATTGGGTTTCCAGCATGCTGGGGCTCAGAGCTCACTTTAATAGAGCAGATAGCCCTGAGAATAGCTTAAGTAGAGTTTGTATACTTTCCCTGGAGAAGGCAGGGAGGGAAGTTTATTGATGGGTCACGACGAGTGGGCAGTTTGCATGCAACTGGGTGAGGGAGTACATTCTGTAGTTTGGCAGTTGGGGACAGCACATTTTGGGAACAAGTTTTGCAAGCATTTCTCAAGATTTCAACAGTTTTTTGTTAAGCATAGGGAAATACAGGAAGTGACAAGTACTTATTTTATTAACCTTTCATTCCTCACTTCTTTTTCTGGCTACTTTTAATCATAAAAATTATCATTGGGGGGTTTCACATTCTATGTCTCCTAGTGGGGTATTACCATAAGTTTAACTCGTCCAATTTGAGCCTGGAGAAAAGAAATTACACGGTTGAGAAAACAGGGTTTTATAGTTAGCAATAATATGAGGATTATTATTGGACCGGCCAGGGTTGATAAAAACGTAGTTAACCAGGGGCACTGTGTGAACCAAGACTCAAACAACCCTTTTTTGGGTCTCTCTCTCTCTCTTGTTGATGCTCTTTAATGTGTCTTTTTAATTTACTCATAGATTTTATTACAACTCCAGTATGTTCGGCATAAAAACAACATTCTTCCCTCAATGCAGCACAAAGGCCCCCTTCTTTAATGAAGAGGAGGTCCAAACCTCAACTGTTCTGTAAAACAACTTCAGAGAGAGAGAGGTTAATGTTTCATGCAAAGCTCTGATGGTGGTTTCTAATATCTTAGTTTTGGTCTATTGCTGCTTCTAATTGGGTAATTTATTGTGTCACATGGACAAGGGCAGTGGTTCCTGGGCCCACCCGTGCAGCAAATCCTATTCCTAATATGATGGCTAAAGTGAGGGATATATGCTCCCAGTGGAACCTGGTTGTATGTCCCCCTATTTGATCTTCAAATGAACCTGCTTCATAATAGAGCACTCTGGGAAACATCTGCACCATTACACCATTAATCACATCTGTGGACAATTTCATGAAAACATAAACAAGGTTTAAGTATATAGAATTATTCTGTTGTAAGGAGGACAAGGCAAGGCACCTAAGATAGCACTAAAGACAGGGAAACAGTCCTATTTGGTTGCAACCGGATTCAGAGGGCATTGCTTCTGTTGTAATCAATTAATCCCCTGAAACTCAAATTTAGGTAGTTTCAGAATTTTGTACCCAACATGTAAGGGAAGGTGCTCAGAAGCTCACAGTCTGCAGAAGTTCAAAAACGCAGTATTTGTTCCTGTTTTTCCCCTGTTCTGGGCAAGTTAACTTTTAAAGGACACCTGGGAGGGGGAGAGCTTTTTCTTCCCTTTCTTATTTTACCCCTGCCAGCTGTTACCATGGAGACCAGTTGGTAACTTCTTTATCTTAGAAATGTAGCCATCTCTGTGAATCCCCAGCTCAAGGACAGAGGCCTTGTTCACATATTTTGTGAAAAACTAGAAAAAGGGTGTCTACCTGAGAAGTGCTGATTTTTTTAGCCACTGGCCAAGTAGAACAGGGCAACACGAAAAGAGGAAGTTTATCTACATTGAACTCTTTTATAGGGACTCTTTTGCTGAAAGTCCTAAAGTCAGCCATGGTGAAGACTTCTGGAGAAGGTCAGTTAAGACTTTTCTGTGGGCCTAGTGCAGAGGGGGAAGACGGGGAAGGTGGGCTGTGATCAGCTCCGTGGATCTGAGAATGAGGAAGGAGAGATGTAAAAGAATAATGGGAAACGGGTTTGAGATTTTCCTAGCAACAAAAACTTGAGCAGTAGAACAGGTAGAGCAGAGAGGATGATGGGAGTGAGTATCTCAAAACGCATATGAGGGACGTTTAATTATTAGTAAACTGTTTTCAGTGATGACAAACCAACTTTAAAGGCCATTTTTATTACATCTTAGATAGGGGACTGAGGGCTCTCCTCAGCTGGTTTGAGCTTTGGTTTAGCTGGTAAGAAGACCTGGCGGGACCCGGTGCGGGCACTGACAGGACAAGAGAGGAGTGAGTGGGTGGAGGGGTACTTCAGTAACTGCTGCCTCAGCAAGGAGGCAATGGTCTGAGAACCGGCAGAGGTTTGGGTTTTTGATCTAGTAATTGGAGGGGAGAAATCAGGTTGGTGAGGTGGGAGTGACAGCAGAATGTCTGGAGCAGAAGGCTGAGGGTGAGGATCTATTGGAGAAGCATAGTTCAGGATGTGAGTGAAGGAGGGAAAAGGTCACGCAGAATTTGAGGATCTAGAGACCCCTCTGGGGGCCATTGGTTCTTCTTATCTAATTGGTAATATGGCCAATGATGTGTACTGAATTTGATGAGGAGTTTGGGTTCCATCAGGCAGCCCCTGTTTGCTCAAATCCCCATGACTTACAGAAGAAGTCGGCTTTCCCCCCACACAGCCGTGACTGTGGCTTTGAGAGTCTGCCCGGCAAACATAGTAATCTAGGCTAGCCAACCTGCATCTGGCTTGCATGTCCCTTCATCCATAATGTTTGTTTCCATTATCTATGCTACAGAAGTAATTTAATGGAATTTTAGTGGTATCCTCTTCATCAGGGATATCCCAATAGGTAAGACCTATAGCCAGCTGACAAATGTCTGGGAGGAATGATGGCCACCAGGTCCCTCAGGGGGCTGTATGCGAGATAGATTATACTTCTTTTCCAGTAGGAATTGTGATCAGCCATCACTGCTGAATGGGCTGATGTGGCTTAGGACTACTTGTGGCCAAGGAGAGAGTCCACAGACTTATCCACATGGCGAATATGCAATTTGAAGGTTTTACCAGTCTTTTCCAGTTTCCAGCCAGAGTCTGGACAGGGCGCAGGCTTGAGATGAGAGGCATGGATCCAGAAATTGATTCCATCTACCTTTACCACTGGAGGTGTTATAAGTAGCACCGGCTATGGTCCTTTCCAGCGGGGTTTCAAGCATGATACCTGATGTCGTCTTACGTAGATGAAGTCTCTTACTTGATATCGATGTGGAGTCCCTTTGTCCCCAGTTTGGTAGGCAGTGGCCAGCTGTTTACACAGGTATCACTGAGTTCTTTTCAGAGCTTTAAGTCTATCAAGCAAGGGGGTGTGGATGGAATGGTTAGGTCTTTGAGTCGGGCTTAGGTCCCTTACTGCAGGAGGGCAACAATAGAGAATTTCACAGGGGCTAAGGTTACTCAAAGAAACAGAGGGAGTATTTCTTGCATGAAACATTGCATAAGGCAGGAGCATAGTCCAATCTTTTATGCTGTTCTCTAAGTTTAATTTTCTTAAGGTCTCTTTAATGGTTCAATTTATTCTATCTGCCTGTCCTGAACTCGGGTATCTATAAGCACAATATAACTTCCAATTAATTCCCTGGTTCCTGGCTAACCCCTGACTTACCTGGGCCATGAACACCGGTCCATTATCAGACGCTATTACCGGCTTAGCTTCCTCCAATGGTAAAGAGGCTGAGTCAGCAGCAGGGAAATCCATTTGAGGGTGTTGTGGGTTAGGGGACAAGGGCAGGGGATTAGTAAGGGAAGAAGAGTCCAGTAGAGTCAAATCTGTGACTCGGGGAGAACAGGGGGTGGAGGAGGAGGAGGTTGAGAGGGTTTGAGAGATCATGGGGGAAGGAGTAGGAGCAGAGGCAGGGGCAAGGAAAGGCTTCACCCATGGAGGAGGAGATTTGCAGATGTTCTGCCAAGTTAAGATATATGGCTGTTGATCCAGATGGCTATGTGTCCCCGGCTGAGATAATATCTCTGAATTTTTAAATTAGTGCGAAGTAGAAAGATCCTTCTAGGGGCCATCCGAATTCAAAGGTGGGCCATTCTGAGGCACAGAGATTCTGCCAGGTCCAGCATTTTACTAAAACAAGAAAGATTCTGAGCTCTTAAGCGGACTTTGTTCCAGTGATCAAGGGTCAGGGACAGAGGCATTGAACTGCTCTGTCCCATAATGAAAGGTACACAAACAGCAAAAGTAAGGACACATGACACAGATAAGACAAGACCATAAACACAGGCAATGGACGTCAAACACTGAAACCAGGAATGAGTAGCCGGCAAAACCCGATGGGATGACAATACCGAATCTGAAACAAAATATCACTGAGTTGAGGAGACTATTGTTCCTTAATTTCCCGAGTTTTCTGCGGCGTCCCCCAGGGAGGTGCCCTGTGTCTCCGTGACACGTCTCTCAGCCACCTTCGGAGGGAGCTCAGGCTCTTCATCGCCAGAGATTTTGCCAAGCCCTAACATGAAACCTGAAACCAGAAAGAGGTGCCTTACTTGCTCCGAGAGGAGCCCATTGGGGTCTCTCGTCTGCCACTGCCAGAACTCTGTGGAACCTCAATATGTAAAGGTCGGGCGAGTGTCGAAGGAAGAGACCACCAAGAGTCTGTCTCATGCAACAGCAATGGGTTTATTTGGGGTTCAGCATGCTGTGGCTCAGAACTCACTTAAATAGAGCAGAGAGCCCTGAGAACACCTTAAGCACAGCTTATATACTTTCCTTGGAGAGGGAAGAGAGGGAAGTTTACTAATGGGTGAGGGCATGTGGGCGGTTTGCATGACACTGAGTGAGGGAGTACATTCTGCAGTTTGGCAGTTGGGAACAGAACATTCTGGAAACAAGATTAGCAAACATTTCTCAAGATTTCAACAGTGTTTTGTTAAGCATACAGAAAAACAGGAAGTGACAAGTACCTATTTTATTAACCTTTCACTACGGACTATCCCTTTTCGACTAGATGTTCCTTCTACATTAATTCATCCAAGGTACAAGGTCCTATGGCATTGTATATCGATTTAATTGAGACACCTCTGCAGAACGTAATTCAAAGCTGCATATCCCAATCAAGAGCCCAATGCCCTTCTGGACTTCAAATCATACTTAGATTTCTGTTTTCATACATATATTTCACCTATATATTCTTATACACATAGCAAGTTCCCAATACCATTATTCATCCAGCAGAATGATTTCTAACCCAAACCGAACATGTTATTAACCATAACCATACACTGTTCCCTCAATCTAACTTTACAGAAGAGCAGGGAAAGAGTTGATCTTACAATACTGAAATGTAGGGAATCTTCCACCTCCTGAGAACCTCAAAGGTACATGCAGAAATGATCCCTGGAGAAGAGGTAGGCAGCTATGAAGGACCTGAGAGACCAAAAGTCATCTTCCATGGCAAACAACCTGGTCAGGATAAAAGGTTGTGTATGAATCAGCTTCTCTTCTTAACGTAGAGAAGTTGGACCAAACTAGGCCTGTGTGGAGATCTATTCCTGGGTGCCTATTGTTGATATACCATTCTAACTTGTGAAAGTGTCACAGAAAGTAGGGGCAGCCTCCGTATCATGGGACCCTTGAAAGCAACAGTTAGGACAAAGTGGTTGCCAAGACAGTGACCTCATTCAATTTCTGAAGGAAGGGACCTCACTTAACTTCCTTGGTGATGGAACTCTCTGAATTTGGGATCCAGGAAGCCAGGCACCCAGAGCCAGTCCCTGTTCCAGTCCCAGTGGTCTCACTTGTTTGGATTCAGCAAGGACAGAGTCAGTCTTTGTTGGTACCTACAGATGTGAGGAAGGCCAAATGAGAGGAAATCTCTGAAGCGGGGCTTTTCCTGAGAAAGCAGGTAGTGGCTCACCGCTGGCTACTGAGAACTTCACAGAGTTGGCCAAGGAGACCAGATCTGAGACAGGACAGGCCAATTTGGGGGAACATATTTTGGCCCACAAGTCAGAGGACACTCTGGATAGTCACAGACCTACTTGGGGGAAGGAGGTGCCTTTGTGGGTGTTGTTGTGGGTTTGTGGTTTTGTCTCATTTTCCTAGAATAGGTATTAAAGTCGGTTTGTTTGGATTGAAGTTTAGTATTTCTAGTAAGTCTTTTGACATGGCGAGTGATTCTATGTCTCAGTATTTCACTGTGTCCGTGGTTGTATGCATTAGAAAAAAGAATGCATCAATGGATGTGTCCTGTCTAGTAGAAAGCTTCTCAGCATTCAAATTGCCCCATTTATGAATGGACTGTAGCTTGCCCTATTGATGCGCAATACCTGCTATATTCCTAAGTTCCTGTTTTCTTTCTGAATTCTGGCCACTCTACAGAATAGGACCATGGCTTTTTGTTCACGATATGTACCACCTTCAAGCTCTGTGACTGGCCATGTACTGGATAGCTGAAAGAAATGGCAAGCATCTCAGAAAACTCAAGTATCAGTGTGACCAGGAAATTCTCAGTGGAGCAACCCTGCTTTGGACCATTTGCTTACCTATTGTTCTGTTTTCCTGAATTTCAGGAAGGTCTTTGACTCAGGCCACCCTTTTGTGAAGCCTGAAGAAAACAGTTTTCAAATGGAAATTATTGGGCATACATGTGGCTCTTTCCTTAACTGCTTTGAAAAGGGATGTGTCTGAATCAGCCCCTTGGCTCTGTATGAGGCAGTGGCTTAGATTCTCAGCACCTGAGGGATCTAAAGAAATTTCCCATGCGTGCATTCAAAACCAAAATGGCCAAAAGAGCAGTCATTGGCATGAAGTCTCTAGCCTTCCTCTGTAAGGTTCCTGACCTCCATCAAGTGAGAATAGGAATCCTTTGGGTCAAACGAGTTCTTCAAAACCTGCAGAGGCTAGCCCATAGGTGTTTGGGTTTTCTCATGACTCCAATTCACATAAAGAATCAATACCTGACAGTCAGTAGGCCTCAAATTGGACAAGCAGAACAGTATTAACACCAGGCCTATTTGATCACTCCTGGTTAACAGGAAGCGTGTCCAGGCCACCCTGACTTTAGGCAAATGAGGGGCAAGGTAGATTATTGTGGATACTGTCTTGGTCTGCGCCCCTCATGGAAACCTCCAGCCAGAGGTTATGATGAGTGTCTATATGGAAGGAGATGAGGTCCATATGGGAGTGTTTTGGTTTTAATTGTGGTCAATTGTGTGGTAGTTGGAAGAGATGACTGTGTCCACCGGAGCTTGAACTCTGGTGTGATTACCCTTAGAGACTGAGTTCTGGAACTGACCTCAGAGAAGTATTGCAAAAAATAGTGTTGGGATTTTAGGAGGTCACGCATGAGAATCACCCTTGTAATCTGAGATCTAGGCCCAGGATGGCTTTCCACAGTGCTCGGGGATTCTGAGCCAGGATATCACATGATTTAATTCTTAAAGACTTGGGACGCTTAGTTGAGAATACAAACACACATGGATCTCACTTTGTATACCTCAATGGGCCTGGATTCATGTGACCTTTTGGCCACTCTTTGGGAAGCCTTCCCCGTGAGTGATCTCCAGAGCTTTCATTGAAATGAGCTTCCTCACCATTTAATGGTTCCTGAATTAATTGAAACCCACAGTGCCTCCAACTTCATCCTTGAAAAATGGCTAGATAAATACCATGAAATTTGAAATTTCCATGACCAGGTGGCACTGGATAAACTTTGAATGTCCTGTTGCTGATCATGATGGTTCCAAACTGTGCCTTGATTGACTGGGTTTCGTGAAAATGTTGTAGAACAGAGATGCCAGTAAGTTGGAGCCTGCTGAGTAGTGGGCATAGAGCAGTGGACTGTAGGTGTGTAAATAAATATTTTTGGTAGGATCACCTGGATCTTCCATTGGCTTCCAAAAGACTTGCGACTGACATGGTGCAGGCAGCCGACCCTTATATGTAAAGGCATCTTTTTATATGGAGAGGTTTCAGGGCAATGTTCAGAATCAGGTTGCTATAGTCAAGTGGGAAAGCTATGTGGGATTAAAGCCTGGTTCGTACATTCTCTTGTCGACCATGACAAACCACACGTGACAGAACTCCCTCTATCATTGTGTCGCAGTTGAACTCCTTGTATTTCATGAATATAATACGAAACTCCCAGTTCAGGAGTAAGAAACACCCTGAAAATTGGAGCATGACCAAATGGCTTCACAGACCACACGGGAAGACACTTAGCTCCCAGTGGCCACAGTTTACCTACAAAGAGAGAATTCAGAACTGCTGCCTCATTTTCATTAGAAAATAAGGAACCATGTCCTCCAGGTCACATAGATGCAGACCCAGATTTCATGGTGTCACTACAAACGAAACTAAATTTCCTGACAATTACAAATATTTCATTTGCCCAACCACAGAGGAAGTTTCTCAAGAAGTCTTTAGGCCAGCAGAGCTCCATGTTTGTGAAGTGTTTACCCTCTCCCTTACTTTTGGAAACTGTTCTTCTACTTCCAGTGTTGTGAACTTCTGAGCATTTTACATTTCTCATATGTATTCACAGATTTTCTAACTCCATTCCTCTAATTGTGTCTTACTTGGAGTGATGGTTATGTCAAGCCATTGTTCTGGAAGAGAGTGGGAAATTGTTCCTGTAGTACATGTTTGCATACACATTAGATTAATTTTTCTATTTTCCATTTGAAATACTGAATCCCTGACACCAACCCATACCCTACTAGAATCTGACTACTAATCCTAATATGATGGAGAAAAAGAAACCTAACTGAATAGAAATACAGTCCTTTCATAGGAAGCATGGTGTATACTTGTATTTGCCTTCTGCTTTATCAAGAGTATGTGTTTTAAATCTAGTCAACTTTTTATTATAATATTTCTTCATGAGTTTTTAAAGTTATCACATATGTAAATTCCTGTCTCCCTTTCTCTGTATCCTATTCAGCACATGTATTTTTTATGCACATATACTATCCTACCTGGTATCCCACGTACATTCTTGTGAGCTCACTGACATTGGAATATAAAAATTGTGAAAAGAGATGACTCCCCCTAAATACTGATTGAACTGAAAATTCAACCTATGGGTGAGCTTCCTAGTAAAAAACATTATACATAAATCCATGTTAAGTAAAATGAATATTTTTGGATATGTGGATGAATTATATTTTATGATGAATTTCAATTGGCATATATATTTCTACATATTAATTTGTGTGTGTGTTTGTGTGTGTATTTGTGTGTGTATATATATATATATATATATATATATATATATATATATATATATATATATATATATTCTCCAGAATTTCCAAAATATGAAATATATGTATCTTATTATACACTCCCTAAATTCATTCGTATTCATGTATTTGGGTGTATAATCAACTTTACACAAGATTATTCTAAGAAATACTCAACCACCTGAAATACATATTGGTTTCCTACTACTGAAAACTAAGTTCAGTGAATGGTGCTTACAAATCCTAATATTTCTACTGTAACTGACCCAGTTTAACATCAATGGAAATAGATTTCTATGGGACATGATGTGTATTTTGAAGTTCATTTTTATTAAACACTGGTACATTAAAATTTCTTCAGTTTATGTACAACATAGGATATATTTTTTTCATTCACAACTTCACAAATTTATAGGCATTTGGTTCACTTTCAATTACTTACTATTTCAGAACACATGTATTCCTCCATATTTCTCTACTGTTCTTTTCACTTGACTTCATTCTAAACACATTATTTTCGATTCCATTATCATTGTTCAAGCAAAACTCACTCTTCATGATAAACTGTAACCCTAATATTACCATTAGATATATAACAGGTTGGAATGAATTTATGTATATCAATATAAGATTTCATATATTTTTTTCAGATGCAAATTCAATCCATTATTTAAAGTTGGAACCAGTTATATACTTTATTCACAATATGGTCTATTCATGCATCATCTGAATAATCATCAACACAGGGTACACCTTTTCGTATCCCCATTACTAATTTATAAGTTTTCAGGATATTGCTCCCCATAATGGTGGAAGAAAGACTCATGTCACCTGATCTACATATACATTTATCACAGTAGTATTCTGGACACAAAATGCAAAGGTCACACTTATGATTGTACCAAAGCCTAAATGGAAAGTGAGCATGGATTATTAAAAACATCTGTCCAGGTTGAGTAATGCTCTCAAATGTCAATCCTCTTTGTTACTACATATTTGTTTTTTTCCTAAGATTATATATTCAACCTCAAGCCTTTTGAAAATATCTAATCCTATCACTCACTTTATACTATGCCTGATTTCTTAATGTCCCTATTGATATCTGCTTTTCTACATATTGTCCCCAGTTCATCATTGTGACTGTAACTTCAAATGTGCTGACATTACATTCACTCTCTATCTGAAACCCTATTGCTAAAGAACTTTTGGTCCAACTCCTATACTCACTATTCTTCCTAAACCTACTGACTATCTTCCTAATCCTACAGACTATCCCTTTTTGACTGCATGTTCTCTTCTACATTCAAACATCCGAGGTACACGGTCCTATGCCATTGTATATCAATTTATCTGAGACCTCGGTGCAGAACATAATTCAAGCTAAGTATACCAATCGTGGTTTCAATTCCTATCTGGGCTTCAAATCTTTCCTAGATCTCTGTTCTCATACATATATTTCACGTCTATATTCTTATAAATATCACAGGTTCCCAATACCATTATTCATCCAGCATAATTATTCCTAACCCAAATCGAACATGCTATTAACCCTAACCATACACTGTTCCCTCAATCTCATTTACAGAAGAGCAGGAACAGAGTTGGTCTTACAATACAGGAAGGTAGGGGATCTTCCACCAGCTGACAACATCAAAAGTCCATGCAGAAATAATCCCTGGAGAAGATGTAGGCAGCTATGAGGGACCTGAGAGAGCAAAAGTCATCTTACATGGAAAACATCCTGGTCATGATGAAAGGATGTGTCTGAATCAGCCTCTCTTTTCTTAATGTAGTGAAGATGGACCAAACCAGGCCTGTGTGGAGAGTTGATCCCGGGTGCCTACGGTTGATATACCATTCTAACTTGTGAAAATGTCAGAGCAAGTAGGTGCAGCCTCCATCTGATGGGACCCTCGGAAGGAACTGTTAGGAAAATGTGGTTGCCAGGGTAGTGACCTCATTCAGTTCCTGAAGGAAATGAACTCAACTTACTTCCTTGGTGATGAAACTCTCTGAACATGGGATCCAGGAAGCCAGGCACCCAAAGCCAGTCCCAGTGCAAGTCCCAGTGGTCAAACTTGTTTGGATTTACCAAGGACAGAGTCAGTCTTTCTTGGTACATACTGATGTGAGGTTGGCCAAATGCCAGGAAGATCTGAAGAGGGGCCTTTCCTGAGAAAGCAGGTAGTGGCTCATCGCTGGCTTCTGACAGCATCACAGAGTTGGCCACGGAGACCATATCAGAGACAGGACACCCCAATATGGGGGAATATATCATGGCCCACCAGTCAGAGGACACTCTGGATAGTCAGAGACCTACTGGGGGAAGGAGGTGTCTTTGTGGGTGTGGTTGTGGGTTTGTTGTTTTGTCTCCTGTTCTCAGAATAGGTAGGAAAGGTGGTTTGTTAGTTTTGGAGTGGACTGTTTCTAGTAAGTCATTTGACAAGGCGAGTGTTTCTGTGTCTATATATCCCATTGTGTCCGTGGTTGTAGACATTAGAAAAGAAAATGCATCAAGGGATTTGTCCAGTCTACTAGAAAGCTTCCCAGCATTCATCCTGTGCAATTTATGAATGAACTGCAGCTTGCCTTATAAATGGGCAACACTCGCCATCTTCCTAAGTTCCTGTTTTCTTCCTGAATTCTGGCCACTCTCTAGAATACGCTCATGGTTTTGTGTCCAAGATATGTACCACCCCAAGCACTGTGACATGGCAATGTACTGGATAGCTGAAGGGAATGGCGAGTATCTCAGAAAACTCAGATATCAGTGTGACCAAGAAAGTCTCAGTGGAGAAACCCTGCTTTGGGCCTTTTGCTTCCCTGTCTGTTGCCCTGAATGTCAGGAAGGTCTTTGCCTCCGGCAACCCCTTTGTGAAGACTGAAGAAAACAGTTTTCAAATGGAAATAAATGTGCATCACCTGTGGCTCTTTGCTTAATTGCTTTGGAAAGGGATGTTTCTGAATCTGCATCTTGGCCCTGTGTGAGCCTGTGGCTTAGATTCTCAGCACCTGATGGATCTAAAGAAAGATCCCATGTGTGCTTCCAAAACTAAAATGGCAAAAAGGGCAGTCATAGTGGATGAAGTCTCTTGCCTTCCTCCAGACAAAAGCTGAATAAAGATACTATAGAACTCAATAGCACAATCAATAACCTAGACGTAACCAACATATATAAAATATATCAACCATCATCAAGTGAATACACGTTCTTCTCAGCAGCACATTGATCCTACTCCAATATAGACCATATATTATGCAATAGGGAAACTCTTAGTAAATATAAAGGTATGGAGATAATACCATGCACCATATCTGATCATAATGGATTGAAACTTTAAATCAATGAAAATAAAAAGGAAGGAAAAATTCTACATCACATGGAAAATGCACAATATGTTACTGAATGATCAGTGGGTTACAGAAGACATAAAGGAGGAGATAAAAAAATTCTTAGAGACAAATGACAATAGAGACACAACATACCGGTTTGTATGGGACACAATGAAAGCCGTTTTAAGAGGGAAATTCATTTCTTGTAATTCTTTCCTCAAAAAAAGAAAAAAACAACAACAAATAAATGAACTCACACTACACCTCAAAAACCTAGAAAAGGAAGAGCAAAAGAACATCAAATGTAGTAGAAGACAAGAAATAATTGAAATTAGAGGAGAAATCAATGAAATTGAAACAAAAAATCTACATTGTAAAAATTGAAATAAATAAGAGTTGGTTCTTTGAAAAAATAAATATGTTCGACAGGCCCTTAGCCATGCTAACGAAGAGAAGAAGAGAGAGAACTCAAATTACTAACATATGGAATAAAGATGGAAATATCACAACACACACTACAGAAACACAGAAGATAATTAGAAAGTATTTTGAAACCCTATATTCCAATAAAATAGAAGATAAAGAAGATATCGATAAATTTCTTAAGTCATATGATCTGCCCAGATTGAGTCAGGAAGACAACCACAATTTAAATAGACCAATAACAAAGGAAGAAAAATAAGAAACCATCAAAAGACAACCAACCAAAAAGAGCCCTGGACCGGATAGGTATACAGTGGAGTTCTACAAAACCCTCAAAGAAGAATTAATATTAATACTTTTCAAGCAATTTCAAAAAATAGAAAAAGAAGGAGTTCCTCCAAATTCATTCTATGAGGCCAACATCACCCTGATTCCAAAACCAGACAAAGACACTTAAAAGAAAGAAAACTACAGACCAATACCTCTAATAAACTTGGATGCAAAAATTCTCAATAAAATCATGGTGAATTGAATACAAAAGCATATCAAAATAATTGTGCTTCATGATCAAGTAGGATTCATCCCTGGGATGCAAGCCTGGATCAATTTATGGAAATCAATAAATGTAATCCACCACATCAATAGACTTAAAGACAAAAACCATATGATCA
The DNA here is from genome assembly GCF_048772815.1 of Callospermophilus lateralis. Classification (NCBI taxonomy): domain Eukaryota; kingdom Metazoa; phylum Chordata; class Mammalia; order Rodentia; family Sciuridae; genus Callospermophilus; species Callospermophilus lateralis. The sequence continues at coordinate 447,548 of NW_027512396.1, read as the reverse complement.
TCTCGATAGATGTAGATAAAGCGTTTGACAAAGTACAGCATTCCTTTACGTTCAAAACACTATAAAAATTAGGGATAACAAGAACTTACCTCAACATGGTAAAAGCTATATATGCTAAACCTCAGGCTAGCATCATCCTAAATGGAGAAAAACTGAAGGCATTCCCTCTAAAATCTGGAACAAGACAGAGATGCCCTCTATCACCACTTCTATTCAGTTTAGTTCTTGAAATACTAGCCAGAGCAATTAGACAGACAAAAGAAATTAAAGGCATAAAAATAGAAAAAGAAGAACTTAAATATTCGCTATTTGAGGATGACATGATAACATATTTAACAAACCCTAAAGGGTATGCAAAGAAACTGCTAGAGTTAATAAATGAATTCAGCAAAGTGCCAGTATATAAAATCAACAAGAAAAAATCAAAGGCATTCCTGTATATCAGCAACAAAACTTCTGAAATTGAAATGAGGAAAACCACTCCATTCACAATATCCTCATAGAAAATAAGATACTTGGGAATCAACCTAAAAAAAGAGGTGAAAGATTTATACAATGAAAGTTACATAACTCTAAAGAAAGAGATAGAAGAAGATGTTAGAAGATGGAAAAATGTACCCTGTTCATGTATAGGCAGAACTAACATCATCAAAATTGCGATATTACCCAAAGTTCTCTACAGGTTTAATGCAATGCCAATCAAAATCCCAATGGCATTTCTTGTAGAAATATATAAAGCAATCATGAATTTCATATGGAAAAACAATAGACACAGAATAGCAATAGCAATTCTAAGCAGGAAGTGTGAATCAGGATGTATAGCGATAACAGAGTTCAAACTGTACTACAAAGCAATAGTAACAAAAACAGCGTGGTACTGGTATCACAAAAGTCAGCTGGACCAATGGTACAGAATAGAGGACACAGAAACCAATCCACAAAAGTACAACTTTCTTATATTTGAAAAAGGGCCTAAAAGCATGCAATGGAGGAAGGATAGCATCTTCAACAAGTGGTCCAGGGAAAATTGGAAATCCATATGCAACAAAATGAAAATGAATCCCTTTCTCTCGCCATGCACAAAAGTTAACTCTAAATGGATCAAGGAGCAAGATATAAAATCAGAGACAATGCATCTAATAGAAGAAAAATTTGGCTACGATGTACATACTGTGGGGTTGGGCTCCAAATTCCTTAATAGGACAGCCATAGCACAAGAGTTAATAACAAGAATCAACAAATGGGACTTATTTAAACTAAAAAGTTCTTTTCGAAACAAGAGAAACAATAAGAGAGGTAAATAGAGAGCCTACATCTTGGGAACAAATTTTTACCCCTCACACTTCAGATAGAGCCCTAATATCTAGAATATACAAAGAACTCAAAAATTAAACAATAAGATAACAAATAAACCAATCCACAAATGGGCCAAGGACCTGAACAGAAACTTCACAGAGGAGGACATACAATCCATCAACAAGAACATGAAAAAATGCCCACCATCTCTAGCAGTTAGGGAAATTCAAGTCAAAACCACCCTAAGATACCATCTCACTCCAGTAAGATTGGCAGACATTATGAAATCAAACAACAATAAGTGTTGGCGAGGATGTGGGGAAAAGGGTACACTTGTACACTGCTGGTGGGACTGGAAAATGTTGAGGCCAATTTGGAAAGCAGTATGGAGATACCTGGGAAAGCAGGGAAAGGATCCACCATTTGACCCAGCTATCTCACTTCTCGGACTATTCCCTGAGGATCTTAAAAGAGCGCACTATAGGGATACTGCCATATCACTGATCATAGCGGCACAATTCATAATAGCTAAACTGTGGAACCAAACTAGATGACCTTCCATAGGCGAATGGATAAAAAAGGGGCATCTATACACAATGGAGTATTATGCAGCATTAAAAAATGACAAAAATCATTGAATTTGAAGGGAAATGGATGGCATTAGAACATATAATGCTAAGCAAAGCTAGCCAATCCTTAAAAAACAAATGCCAAATGTTTTCTTTGATATAAAGAGAGCAAATAAGAACAGAACAGGGAAGAAGAGCATGAGGAAAATATTAACACTAAATGGAGATGAGTGGGGGGAGAGAAAGGGAGAGAGAATGGAAAGCATATGGAAATGGTAGGAGACACTTAATGTTACACAAAATTCCATATAAGAGGTTGTGAGGGGAAAGGGGGGGAAACAAGGGAGAGAATTGAACAATAGCAGATGAGGTATAGAGGGTAGATGGTTGGGGAGGGGAGGGGGATAGTAGGGGATAGGAAAGGTAGAAGAATACAACAATCACTAATATGCCATTATGTAAAAACGTGAGTGTGTAACTGATGTGATTCTACGATTTGTATTGGGGTAAAAATGGGAGTTCATAACCCAAATGAGTCAAATGTATGAAAGATGATATAGCATGAGCTTTTGAACAACCAAAAAAAAGAAAAAAAAAGGAATTTAATATCCAATATTTGAGACATTTTACAACTTTATTTTTTAATAAAATTGGCTTTTATTTGTTATCTTACTTGCTGTTATCTGCCTTTCAGTTTGAAAAAACGATGTGCTGTAGCCATTCATCCATGTAGTATGTAACAGAAAATTTTCAGTGTCTCCATATAACCAGATTGGCAAGGCATCAAGGTTTCCCTCACAAACAAGATAAAGGCTTTTGCATAAGAAATTTAATATTATGCAATACAATTTTTTTAACTTTCCAATTAAATTTCAATTTTTTTTTAAAAAAAGAAGAAACTAAACCCCACAGTAAGAAGGCCTCAAAGTGGAGAAGTGGAGCAGTATTAATGGCAGGCCTATTTAATCACTCCTGGTTCACAGGAAGGGTGTCCAGGCCACCCTGACTTTAGGCAAATGAGGGGCAAGAAAGCTTATTTGGGCCACTGTCTTGGGCTGTGCCCCTCATGAAAAACTCCAGCCAGAGGTTATGAGGAGTGTCCATGTGGAAGAAGATGAGGACAATGTGGGAGTGTTTTGGTTTTAATTGTGGTCATTTGTGTGGCAGATGGAAGAGATGACTGGGTCCAACTGGGCTTGAACACTGGTGTGATTCCCCTTAGAGAATGAGTTCTGTAACTGACCTCAGATAAGTATTGCCATGAATTGTGTTGCGATTTCAGGAGGCCACACATGAGAGTCGCCCTTTGAAACTGAGATCTAGGCCCAGGGTGGCTTTCCCAAGAGTACTGAGAATCTCAGCTAGGATATCACATGATTTTATTCTGAAAGACTTGGCACCCATAGTTGAGAGTCAAAACACACAAGGACCTCACATTGTAGACCTCAATGGGCCTGGCTTCATGTGACCTTTTGGCCACTCTTTGGGAAGCCTTGCCTGTGAGTGTTCTCCAGATCTTTCATTGAAATGAGCTTCCTCAACATTTAATGGTCCCTGAATGAATTGAAACCCACAGTGCCTCCACCTTCATCCTTGAAATATGTCTAGATCAATACCATGAATGTTTAGAAATTTTCATGACCAGATGGCACTGGAGAACATTTTGATGTACTTTTGCTGATCATGAGTATACCAGACAGTGCCTTGATTGACTGGGCTTCATGAAAATGTTTAGAACAGAGATGCCAGAAAGTTGGAGACTGCAGAGTAGTGGGCCTAGAGCAGTGGTGGGAAGGTGTGTGATAAAACATCTGTGGTGGGGCCATGTGGATCTGCCATTGACTTTCAATTGTCTTGAGACAGACATGGTGCAGCCATCAGACCATTGTATATAAAGGCATCTTGTTATATGGAGAAGTTTCAGAGTAATGTTTAGAATCAGGTTGCTATGATCAAGGGGGCAAGCTATGTGGGATAGAAGCCTGGTTGGTGCATTCTACTGTAGACCAGGGTACACGTACCACACGTGACAGAACTCCCTCCAGCACTGTGTCCCAGTTGAACTCCTTGTATTTCGTGATGCCAATACCAAACTACCAGTGCAGCAGCAAGAAACACCACGAAAAGTGGAAGATGACCAAATGGTTTCACAGTCCACACGGGGAGACACTTAGCCCCCAGTGGCAATAGTTTACCTACAACGAGAGAATTCAGCATTGCTGCCTCATGTTCATTGGAAAATAAGATGCCATGTCCTCCAGGTCACATAGATGCAGACCCAGCTTAGATGGTCTCACTATAAAGGAAGCGAAAGCTCCTGAAAACAACATATATTTCAAGTGCCCAACCTCAAAGGCAGTTTCTCAAGAAGTGTTTAGGCCAGCAGATCTTCATGTCTGTGGAGTATTTCCCATGTCACTTACTTTTGGAAACTCCTCTACCACCTCCAAGGTTGTGCACTCCTGAGCATTTTCGTTGCAGATATATATTTACAGATTTTCTAACTCTTCTCCTCTAATTGTGACTTACTTGGGGCAATGGTAATGTCAAGTCATTCTTCTATATGAGAGAAGGAAGATTTTTTTGTAGCACATATTTGCATACACATTGGATTCATTTTTCAATTTTTCATTCGAAATACTGAATCCTTGACACTAGCCCATACCCTTATAGACTCTGACTACTAATACTAATATGATGAGAAAAATAACCAAAACAGAATAGAAATACAAGCAGTTCAGAAGAGGCATGGTGTGTAGTTGTACTTGCCTTTTGCATGATATAAGGTAGGAGTTATAAATCTAGTCAATTATTTGTTGAAATAATTCTCCATGTGTTTTTAAAGTTAAGAAATATGTGAATTTCTGTCTCTCTTTCTCTTTAGCCTATTAAGCACATGTATTTTTATATGCAAAAATAGAATCCTACCTGGTTTCACACGTACATTCTTGTGAGGTGGCTGACTTGGCAGATACAAATTGTGAGAAGAGATCACTTCTCCTAAAGGCTGTTGGAACTAAAATTCAACCCATGGGTGACCTTCCTAGATGAACAACATTATACATAATCCATGTTCAGTATAATGAATATTTTTTGATATGCAAATGAGTTATTTTTCATGATGAATTTCAATTGGCATATATATTGCTACATTATAATGTGTGTGTGTTTGTGTCTATATATATATATATAGTCTCCAGATTTTCAAAATATGAAATATAAGTGTCTTACTATACACTGCCTAAATTCATTCATGTTCCTGTATGGGGATATATAATCAATTTTTCACAAGATTATTCTTAGAAATATACATCCACTGAAATACATATTTGTTTCCTAGTACTGAAAACTAACTTCAGGGAATGGTGCTAAGAAATCCTAATATTTCTACAGTGACTCACCCAGTTTAACATCAATGCAAGTAGACACCTATGGGACATGATGTGTATTTTGAAGTTTATTTTTATTCAACACTGGTACATTACTATTTCTGCAGTTTATGGGCAATATAGGATATATCATTTCATCCACAATTTTACAAATTTATAGGCATTTGGTTCAATTTCAATCACTTCCTACTTGAGAAGACATGTATTCCTCCATGTTTCTTGACTGTTCTTTTCATGAGATTCTTTCCAAACACATTATTGTCGATTTCCATAATCACTTTTGAAACAAAACTCACACACTCTTCATAATAAACCGTAACACTAATATTATCATTAGATGTATAACTGTTCGGAATGAATGTATGTACATCAATGTAAGATTTCTTGTATATTTTCAGATATCAATTCAATCCATTATTTAAATTTTGAACCAGTTATATTATTTATTCACAGTATGGTCTATTAAAGAATCATCTCTATATTCATAGACCCAGGGTATACCTCTTTGTATCCCCAATACTAATTTATAAGCCTTTAAAATATTGCTTTCAAAAATGGTGGAAGAAATATTCTAGTCACCTGATATACATATGCATTTCATCACAGTAATATTCCTGACAAAAAATGCAAGTGTCACACTTATGATTGTACCAAAGCCTATATTGAAAGTGAGCATGTATTACTAACAACATCCATGTCCTGATTCACTAATGATCTCGAATATCATTCCTATTGGTGACTACATATTTGTTTCTTCCTAAGATTGTATATTCAAACTCAACCCTGTTAAAAATGTCTTATCCTATCACTCTCTTTGTACTTTGCCTGATTTCCTAATATCTCTATTGATATCTGCTTTCCTACACATTTTCCCCAGTTCATCACTGTGGCTGACTCTTCACATATGCTGAAATTTACATTCACTCTCTAACCAAAACCCTATATCTAAAGTCTTTTGATCCAACTCCTTGGTTCACTCAAATGGGTTCTTCAAATCCCTTCAGAGGGTAGCCCATAGGTGCTTGGGTTTTCTCATGACCCCAATTCTCATAAAGAATCTATACCCCACAGAGAGTAGGCCTCAAATTGGAGAAGTAGAGCACTATTAATGGCAGGCCTATTTGATCACCCCTCGTTCACAGGAAGGGTTTCCATGTCACCCTGACTTTAGGCAAATGAGTGGCAAGTGAGCTTATTTTGAACACTGTCTTGGGCTGCGCCCCTCATGGAAACCTCCAACCAGAGTTTATTATGACTGTCTATATGGAAGAAGATGAGGGCCATGTTGGAGTGTTTTGGTTTAATTGTGGTCATTTGTGTTACGGTTGGAAAAGATTCCAGGGTCAACCTGGGCTTTAACTCTTGTGTGATTCCCTTTAGAGACTGAGTTCTGGAACAGATCTCAGCGATGTATTGGCATGAATTGTGTTTGGAATTTAGGAGGCCACACATGAGAGTTGCCCTTGGAGACTGAGATCTAGGCCCAGGTTGGCTTTCCAAAGAGCACTGGGATTCTCAGCCAGGATATCACATGACTTTATTCAGAAAGACTTAGCAGTCATAGTTGAGAGTCAAAACACACATGGACCTCAATTGTAAACCTCAATGGGCCTGGCTTCATGTGACCTTTTGGCCACTCCTTGGGAAGCCTTGCCTGTGAGAGTTGTCCCGAGCTTTCATTGAAATGAGCTTCCTCACTATTTCATGGTTCCTGAATGAATTGAAACCCACAGTGCTTCCAACTTCATCCTTGAAAATTGGCTAGATAAACACCATAAAATTTTTGATATTCCTATGAACAGGTGGCACTAGAAAATCTTTGGATGTCTGTTGCTGATCACGAGTATACCAGACAGTGCCCTGATTGACTGGGTTTCATGAAAATGTTGTAGAACAGAGATGCCAGAAAGTTGGAACCTGCTGAGTAGTGGGCCTAGAGCAGTGGTTGGCAGGTGTATGATAAAACATCTGTCGTGGGGCCACATGGATCTTCCCTTGGCTTCCAAATGGATTGTGACTGACATGGTGCAGCCAGCAGACCCTTACAAATAAAGGGATCTTGTTATATGGAGAGGTTTCATGGCAATGTTCAGAATCAGGTTGCTATGGACATGGGTGCAAGCTTTTTGGGATAGAAGCCTGGTTGGTGCATTCTCCTGCAGACCCTCACTCACCACACATGAGAGTACTCCCTCTAGGACTGTGTCCCAGTTTATCTCCTTGTACTTCATGAAGCCAATACCAAACTCAGAGTACTGCAGTAAATAACACCACAAAAATTCGAGTATGACCAAATGGCTTCACAGACCACACGGTTAGACACTTAGACCCCAGTGGCCTCAGTTTACCTACAAAGAGAGAATTCAGAACTGCTGCCTCATGTTCAATAGAAAATAAGGAACCATGTCATCCAGGTCACATAGATGCTGACCCAGATTTGATGGTCTCACTACAAAGGAAGCTAAAGCTCCTGACAACAACAAATATTTCAAGGGCCCAAACTCAGAGGCAGTTTCTCAAAAATTTATTAGGCCACCAGAGCTCCATGTTTGTGGAGTGGTTATCCTTTCTTTTACATTTGGAAATTCCTCTACCACCTCCAAGGTTGTGAACTCCATTCATTTTTTTTCCAGATATATATTCACAGATTTTCAAACTCTTCTCCACTGATTGTGTCTTACTTGTGGTGAAGGAAATATCAAGGCATTGTTGTGGAGGACAGTGGGAAGATTTTTGTCTAGCATATATTTGTATACACATTAGATTCATTTTCCTATTTTCTATTTGAAATACTGAATTCCTGACAGTAAGCCATACCCTAGTAGACTCTGACTGTTCCCGGGTGCCTATGGTTGGTATACCATTCTAACTTGTGAATGTGACACAGGAAGTAGGGGCAGCCTCCTTGTCATGGAGCCATTGGAAGCAAATGTTAGAACAAAGTGGTTGCCAAGGCAGTGACCTCATTCAGTTCCTGAAGGAAGTGACCTACCTCACTTCCTTGGTGATGGAACCCTCTGAACTTGGGATCCAGGAAGCCAGGCACCAAGAGCCAGTCCCAGTCCCTTTCCCAGTGGGTTCACTTGTTTGGATTTACCAAGGACAGAGTCAGTCTTTCTTGTGGATCACTAAATGCCAGGAAAGCTCTGAAGAGGGGCCTTTCCTGAGAAAGCAGGTAGTGACTCACCGATGGCTCCTGAAAACTTTAGAGAGTTGGTAAAGGAGACCAGATCTGAGACAGGACAGGCCATTTCGGGGGAACATAGTATGGCCTATCAGTCTGAGGACACTCTGGTTACTCACAGACCTATGTGGGTAAACGATATGCCTTTGAGGGTGTAGATGTGAGTTTATGGTTTTGTCTCATGTTCTGAGAATAGGTAGGAAAGGCAGTTTGTTTGGTTTGGAGTGGACTGTTTTTAATAAGTCATTTGACATGGTGAGTGATTCTATGTCTGTGTATCCCACTTTGTCGGTGGTTGAAGATATGAGAAAAGTGAATGCATCAATGCATGTGTCCTGACAAGTAGAAAGCATTCCAGGACACATCCTGCCCAATTTATGAATGGAATGTTGCTTGCCTTATCGATGGGCAACACCTACTATTTTCCTTAGTTCCTGTTTTCTTCCTGAATTCTGGCCATTCTCCAGAATAGGCTCATTTTTTTTGTCCAAGATATGTACCACCTCCGAGCTCTGTGACATGGCCATTTACTGGATACCTGAAATGAATGGGGAGGATCTCAGAAAACTCAGATATCAGTGTGACCAGTAAAGTCTCAGTAGAGAAACCCTGCTTTGTGCCTTTTGCTTACCTACTGTTCTGTTGACCTGAATGTCAGGTAGGTCTTTGCCTCAGACCACCAGTTTGTGAAGCCTGAAGAAACTGCTTTCAAATGGAAATGAATGAGCATCACCCGTGGCTCTTAGATTAATTGCTTTAGAAAAGGATGTGTCTAAATCATCCTCTCGGCTCTGTGTGAGGCTGTGGCTTACAATCTCAGCACCTGATGGATCTAAAGAAAGATCCCATGTGTGCATCCAAAACCTAAATGGCAAAAAGATCAGACATTGTGGATGAAGTCTCTTGCTTCCTCTGTTAGGCTCCTCACCTCCATCAAGTACGAATAGGGATCCTTTGGGTCTAATGAGTTCTTCAAAGACGAGAAAAGGTGCTTGGGTTTCACATGACTCCAAATCACATAAAGAATCTATAACTCACGTTCAGTAGGCCTCAAAAAGGAGAAAAAGAGCATTATTAATGGCAGGCCTATTTGATCAATCCTGGTTCACAGGAAGGGTGTCCAGGAAACCCAGACTTTAGGCAAATGAGGGGCAAGGGAACTTATTTTGGACACTGTCTTGGGCTTCGCCCCTTGTGGAAACCTCCAGCCAGACGTAATGATGAGTGTCTATATGGAAGAATATAAGGGCCATGTGGTAGTGTTTTGGTTTTAATTGAACATGTTAATAACAATAACCATACATTGTTCCATCAATTTAAGTATTCAGAAGAGCAGGGACAGATTTGTTCTTACAATACAGGAATGTAGGGGATCTTCAACCTGCTGAAAACCTCAAAGGTCAATGCAGAAATTATCCCTGGAGAAGATGTAGGCAGCTATGAAGGACCGGAGAGAGCAAAAGTAATCTTCCATGGAAAACAACCTGGTCAGGATGAAGGGTTGAGTCTGAATCAACTCTCTATCCTTAACGTAGAGGAGATGGAGCAAACCGGGCCTGTGTGGAGAGCTGTTCCTGGGTACCTATGGTTGGTATACCATTCTAACTTTTGAAAGTGTCTCAGGAATTAGGGGCAGCCTCCATCTCATGGGACCCTTGGAAGCAAGTGTTAGGACAAAGTGGTTGCCACCGCAGTGACCTCATTCAGTTCCCGAAGAAATGACCTTCCTAACTTCCTTGGTGATGGAACTCTCTGAACTTGTGACCCAAGTAGCCAGGCACCCAGAGCCAGTCCCAGTCACAGTTCCAGTGGGCTCACTTGTTGGATTTACCAAGGACAGCGTCAGTCATTCTTGGTACATACTGATGTGAGGATGGCCAAATGCCAGGAGTGCTCTGAAGAGGGGCCTTTCCTGAGAAAGCAGGTAGTGGCTCAACACTGGCTCCTGACAACTTTACAGAGTTGGCCAAGGTTACCAGATCTGAGGCAGGACAGGCCATTTCGGGAGAACACAGTATGGCCCACAAGTCAGAGGACATTCCGGATAGTCACAGACCTACTTGGGGGAAGAAGTTGAATTTGTGAGTTCGGGTGGGGTTTGTGGTTTTGTCTCATGTTCTCAGAATAGGTAGGAAAGGAGGTTTGTTTGGTTTGGAATTATCTGATTCTTCTAAGTCCTTTGACAATGCGAGTTTTTCTATGTCTGTGTATCCCACTGTGTTAGTGGTTGTAGACATTAGAAAAGAGAATGCATCAATGGATGTGTCCTGTCTAGTAGAAAGCTTCCCAGCATTCATCCTGCCCAATTTATGAATGGACTGCGGCTTGCCTTATGGATGGGCAACACCTGCAATCTTCCTAAGTTCCTGATTTCTTACTCAATTCTGGTCACTCTCAAGAATAGACTCATGGTTGTGTGTCCAAGATATGTACCACCTCCAAGGTCTGTGAAATGGCCATGTACTGGATAGCTGAATGGAATGGCCGAGCATCTCAGAAAACTCAGATAGCAGTGTGACCAGGAATATCTCAGTGGAGAAACCCTGCTTTGGGCCTTATGCATACATATTTTTCTGTTGCCCTGAATGTCAGGAAGGTGTTTTCCTCAGGCCAAAACTTTTGGAAGCCTTAACAAAAGACTTTTCAATTGGAAATAAATGTGCATCTCCTGTGGCTCTTTGCTTAATTGCTTTGGAAAGGGATGTGTCTGAATCAGCCTCTTGGCCCTGTGTGAGGCTGTGGCTTAGATTCTATGCACCTTATGGATCTAAAGAAAGATTCCATATGTGCATCCAAAACCAATATGGCTAAAAGTAGAGTCATTGTGGATGAAGTCTCTTGCCTTCCTCTGGTAGGGCACTTACTTCCATCAAGGAAGAATAGGGATCCTTTGTGTCAAATGGGTTCTTCAAAGCTCTGCAGTGGCTTGCCCATAGTTCTTGTGGTTTCTCATGCGTCCAATTCCCAAAAAGAATTTAAACCCCTCAGTCAGTAGGCCTCAAATTGGAGAAGTGGAGCAGTATAAATGTCAGGCCTATTTGATCACTCCTGGTTCATAGGAAGGGTGTCCAGGCAAACGTGACTTTAGGCAAATGAGGGACAAGGAAGCTTATTTTGGACACTGTCTTGGGCTGTGCCCTCATGGAAACCTCCAGCCAGAGGTTATGATGAGTGTCTATATGGAAGAAGATGAGGGTCATGTGGGAGTGTTTAGGTTTTAATTGTGAGAGATTACTGGTTCAACCTTGGTTGAATTCTGGTGTGATTCCCCTTAGAGACTCAGTTCTTGAACTGACCTCAGAGAAGAATTGCCATGAATTGTGTTAAGATTTTCGGAGGCAACGCATGAGAGTCGCCATTGGAAGCTGTGATCTAGTCCCAGGGGGACTTTCCACAGTTCACTGGGACTCTCAGCCAGAGAATCACATAATTTTATTCTGAAAGACATGGCAGCCACAATTGAGAGTCAAAACACACATGGACCTCACATTTTAGACCTCAATGGGCCCGGCTTCAAGTGACGTTTTGGCCACTATTTGGGAAGCCTTGCCTGTGAGAGTTCTCCAGAGCTTTCATTAAAATGAGATTCTTCACCATTTAATGGTTTCTGAATAATTGAAACCCACAATGCCTCCAACTTCATCCTTGAAAATGGTTACATAAATATCATGAAATTTTTAAAATTACCATGACCAGGTGGCACTGGAGAACCTTTGGATGTCCTGTTGCTGATCATGAGTATACCAGAGAGTGCCTAGATTGACTGGGTTTCTTTAACATGGTGTAGAACACAGATGCCAGTAAGTTGGAGTCTGCTGAGAAGTGGACCTAGAGCAGTGGTGGGCAGGTGTGTGATAAAACATCAGTGGTACGGCCATGAGGATCTAGCATTGGATTCCAAATGCCTTGTGACTGACATGGTGCAGGCAGCAGACCCTTCTATGTAAAGGCATCTTGTTATATGCAGAGGTTTCAGGGCAATATTCAGAATCAGGTTGCTATGGTCAAGGGGAAAAGCTATCTGGATAGAAGCCTGGTTGGTGCATTCTCCTGCAGACACTGACCCACCACACGTGACAGAACTCCCTCCAGCACTGTGTCCCAGATAAACTCGTTGTATTTCATGAAGCAAACACCAAACTCCCAGTGCAGCAGCAAGAAACACAACGAAAAGTGGATCATGACCAAATTGCTTCACAGTCCAAACGGGGAGACACTTAGCCCCCAGTGGCCACAGTTTACCTGCAAAGAGAGAAACCAGCACTGCTGCCTCATGTTCATTGAAAAATAAGATGCCATGTCCTCCAGGTCACATAGATGCAGACCCAGCTTTGATGGTCTCACTAGAAAGAAGCTAAAGCTCCTGAAAACAACATATATTTCAAGTGCCCAAACTCAGAGGCATTTCTCAAGAAGTCTTTAGGCCAGCAGAGCTCCATGTTTGTGGAGTGTTTATCCTGTCCCTTACTTTTGGAAACTCCTCTACCACCTCCAAGATTGTGAATTTCTGAGGATTTTTCATTGAATATATGTATTCACACATTTTCTAATTCTTCTCCTCTAATTGTGTCTTTCTTGGTGCGAAGGTAATGTCAAGGCATTTTTCTGGATGAGAGTGGGAAGATTTTTGTGTAGCATATATTTACATACACATTGGATTCATTTTCCAAATTTCCATTAGAAATACTGAATCCATGACACTAACCACTACATTACTAGACTCTGACTAATAATCCTAATATGATGGAGAATAAAAACCCAAACAGAATAGAAATATAAGCAGTTCAGAGGATGCATGTTGTATAGTGGGACTTGCCTTTTGCATTATATAGGGTAGGAGTTATAAATCTAGTCAATTTTCTGTTGAAATATTTCTCCATGTATTTCTAAAGTTAACAAATATGTGAATACCTGACTCCCTTTCTCTGCAGCCTATTCAGCACATGTAATTTTATATGCACATATAGAATCCTACCTGGAATCACACGTACATTCTTGTGAGATGGCTCACTTGGCAGATACAAATTGTTAGAATAGTTCACTCTTCCTAAATGATGCTGGAACTGAAAATTCAACCAATGGGTGAGCTTCCTGGTTGAACAACTTTACACAAAAACCCATGTTCAGTAAAATAAATATTTCTGATCTGTGGATGATATATATTTCATGGTGAATTTCAATTGGCATATATATTCCTACTTTTTAAAGTCTGTTTGTGTGTGTGTGTGTATACATACTCTCCAGATTTTTCAAAATATGAAATATGTGTCTTATTATACACTCCCTAAAATAATTCATATTCATGTATGTGGATTTTTAATCAACTTTTCACTAGATTATTCCCAGGAATATTCACACACCTGAAAAACATATTTGTTTCCTCGTACTGAGAACTATCTTCAGTGAATGGTGCATACAAATCCTTGTATTTCTGCAGTAACTTACCCAGTTTAACATCAATGCAAATAGATTTCTATGGGACATGATGTGTATTTTGAAATTCATTTTTATTCAACACTGGTACATTGCAATTTCTTCCGTTTATGCACATCATAAAATATATATTTCATCTAGAAATTCGAAAATTAATAGGCATTTGTTTCATTTTCAATCACTTCCTGCTTCAGAACACATGTATAACTCCATATTTCTTGACTGATCTTTTCATGAGGTTTCTTTTTCGATTTCCTTAATCATTTTTGAAGCAAAACTCACACACTCTTCATGATGAACCATAACCCTAATATTACCATTAGATGTATATTTGGTTTTAATGAATGTATATATATCAATATAAGATTTCCTCTATGTTTTCATTTATCAATTCAATCCATTATTCAAAGTTGGAACCAGTAATACTATTTATTCACAGTATGGTCTATTCATGCATTATCTCTATATTCATAGACACAGGGTACACCTATTTGTACCCCCAGTACTAACTTATACGTCTTCACAATATTGCTCCCAGAAATGGTGGAAGAAATACTCATGTCACCTGATCTACATGTACATGTTATCACAGTAATATTCTGGAAACAAAATGCAAAGGTCACAGTTATGATTGTACCAAAACCTAAATGAAAAGTGAGCATGGATTACTAAAAATATTCCTGTCCAGGTTGCTACCGCTCTCAAATGTCAATCCTATTGGTGACTATATATTTGTTTCCTCCTAAGATTATATATTCAACCTCAAGCCTGTTGAAAATGTGTAATCCTATCACTCACTTTATACTTTGCCTGATATCCTAATGTCTCTATTGATTTCTGCTTTCCTAAATATTTTCCCAGTTTATCATTTTGACTGACTCTTCACATGTGCTGACATTTAAATTCACTTTCTAACCGAAACCCAATTGCTAAAAACATTTCCTCCAAAACCTATAATCACTATTCTTTCTAAACCTACCGACACTTTTCCTAATCCTACCGACTATAGCTTTTTGACTGGATATTCTCGTGACATTCAATCATCCAAGGTACAAGGTCCTATGACATTGTATATGGATTTATTTAAGACATCTGTGCAGAACGTAAGTCAAAGCTAAGTATCCCAATTAAAGGCCCAATGCCCTTCTGGGCTTCAAATTTTACCTAGATTTCTGTTTTCATACTTATATTTCACCTAAATATTCTTGTAAATATCGCACATTCCCAATACCATTATTCATCGCTCAGAATGATTCTTAATCCAAATCGAACCTGTTATTAAGCCTAACCAAACACTGTTCCCTCAATCTAACTTTACAGAAGAGCAGCGACAGAGTTGGTCTTACAATACAGGAATGTAGGGGATCTTCCAGATGCTGAGATCCTCAAAGTTTTAAGCAGAAACGATCCCTGGAGAAGACATAGGCAGCTATGAAGGACCTGAGAGAGCAAAAGTCATCTTCCATGGCAAACAACGTACTCAGGATGAAGCATTGTGTCTGAATCAGCCTCTCTTTTCTTAATGTAGAGAAGAGGGACCAAACCAGGCCTGTGTGGAGAGCTGTTCCCGGATTCCTATGGTTGATATACCATTCTAACTGTTGAAACTGTCTCGGGAAGTAGGGGCAGCCTCCACCTCATGGGAACCTTGCAATCACCTGTTAGGACAAAGTGGTTGCAAAGGCAGTAAAGTCACTCAGTTCCTGAATGAAGCGACCTACCTCACTTCCTTGGTGAAGAAACTCCCTGACCTTGGGCTCCAGGAAGACAGAGAATACCAAGACCTTGTCACAGTTCCAGTGCCAGTGGGCTCCATTGTTTGGAAAAACCAAGGATAGACTAAGTATTCCTTGGTACCTACTGATATGAGGATTTCAAATGCCAGGAGAGCTCTGAAGAGGGGCCTTTCCTGAGAAAGCAGGTAGTGGTTCACCGCGACCAGATCTGAGACAGGACAGGCCTTTTGGGGGAACATAGTATGGCCCACCAGTCAGAGGACACTCCAGATAGTCACAGACCTACTTGAATGAAGGAGGTGCGTTTGCGCGTGTGTGTGTGATTTTGTGGTTTAGTCTCTTCTTATGAGAATAGGTAGGAAAGGCGGTTTGTTTGGTTTGGAGTGGACTGCTTCTAGTAAGTCGTTTGACAAGGCGATTTTTTGCATGTCTTTGTAACCCACTGTGTCCGTGGTTGTAGACCTTAGAAAAAAGAATGCATCAATGTGTCCTGTCTAGTAGAAATCTTCCCAGCATTCATCCTGCCCAATTTAGGAGTGGACTGCCCCTTGCCTTATGGATGAGCAACACCTGCAATCTTCCTAAGTTCCTGATTTCTTCCTCAATTCTGGTCACTCTCAAGAATAGGCTCATTGTTTTGTGTCCAAGATATGTACCACCTCCAATCTGAGTGACATGGCCATGTACAAGATAGATGAAGGGAATGGCGAGCATCTCAGAAAACTCTAATATCAGTGTGTCCAGGAAAGTCTCAGTGGATAAACCCTGCTTTGGGCCTTTTGCTATTGTTCTGTTGCCCTGAATGTCAGGAAAGTCTTTGCCTCAGGCCATCCCTTTGTGAATCCTGAAGAAAACAGCTTTCAAATGGAAATAAATGGACATCAACTGTGGCTCTGTGCTTAATTGCTTTGGAAAGGGATGCGTCTGAATCAGCCTCTTGGTCCTATGTGAGGCTATAGCTTAGATTCTCAGCACCTGATGGATCTAAAGAAAGATCCCATGTGTGCATTCAAAACCAAAATGGCAAAAAGATCAGTAATTGTGGATGAAGTCTCTTGCCTTCCTCTGTAAGGTTCCTGACCTCCATCAAGTGAGATTAGGCATTCTTTGGGTCAAATGAGTTCTTCAAAGCCCTGTGGAGGCCATTAACAGGTGGCACTGGAGAACTCTTAAATGGTCTGTTGCTGATCATGAGTATACTAGCCAGGGCCTTTATTGACTGAGTTTCATAAAAATTATCTAGAACAGCAATGCCAATAAGTTGGAGCCTGCTGAGTAGTGGACCTAGAGCAGTAGTGTGTGATAAAATATCTGTGGTGGGACCATGTGGATCTGCTATTGACTTCCAAATGGCTTGTGACTGACATGGTGCAGCCAGCAGACCCTTCTATGTAAAGGCATCTTGTATATGGAGAGGTTTCAGGGTAATGTTAAGAATCAGGTTGCTGAGGTTAAGGGGACAAGCTATCTGGTATTGAAGCCTGGTTGGTACATTCTCCTGCAGAACGTGACCCACAACATGTGACAGAACTTCCTCCAGCACTGTGTTCCAGTTGAACTCATTGTATTTCGTGAAGCAAATACCAATGTCCCAGTTCAGCAGCAAGAAACACCACAAAAGTTGGAGGATGAACAAATGGCTTCAGAGTCCACATGGGGTGACACTTAGCCCCCAGTGGCCACAGTTTACATACAAAGAGAGAAATCAGCACTGCTGCCTCAGGATCATTGGAAAATAAGAAACCAAGATCTTCATGTCACATAGATACAGACCCAGCTTTGATGGTCTCACTAGAAAGGAAGCTAAAGCTTCTGACAAACACATATATTTCAAGTGCCCACCCTCAGAGGCAGTTTCTCAAGAAATCTTTTGGCCAACAGAGCTCCATGTTTGTGGAGTGTTTACCCTGTCCCTTACTTTTGGAAACTGCTCTACAACCTCCAAAATTGTGAACTTTTGAGCATATTCCACTACAGATATATATTCACAGATTTTCTACCTCTTCTCTTCTAATTGTGTCTTATTTGGGGTGAAGGTAATTTCAAGGCATTGTTGTGGATGAGAGTTGGAAGATTT
Organism: Callospermophilus lateralis; assembly: GCF_048772815.1. Taxonomy (NCBI): domain Eukaryota; kingdom Metazoa; phylum Chordata; class Mammalia; order Rodentia; family Sciuridae; genus Callospermophilus; species Callospermophilus lateralis. The sequence goes on along the minus strand of NW_027512396.1, from coordinate 429,864 downwards.
TTTTGTAGCACATATTTGCATACACATTGGATTCATTTTCCAATTTTCCATTCGAAATACTGAATTCCTGACACTAACCCATAACCTACTAGAATCTGACTACTAATCCTAATATGATGGAGAACAATAACCCAAACAGAATAGAAATCCAAGAAGTTCAGAGGAGGCATGGTGTATAGTTGAACTTGCCTTTTGCATTATATAGTGTAGGAGTTATAAATCTAATCAATATTTTGTTGACATAGTTGTCCATGTGTTTTTAAATTTAACAAGTATTTGAATTCCTGTCTCCGTTTGTCTGTAGCCTATTCAGCACATGCATTTTTATTTGCACATATAGAATCCTACCTGGTATCAAATGTACATTCTTGTGAGGTGGCTGACTTGGCAGATACAAATTATGAGAAGAGATCACTCCTCCTAAACGCTGTTGGAACTGAAAATTTAACCTAAGGGGGAGCTTCCTAGTTGAACAACATTATACACAAATCCATGTTCAGTAAATTAAATATTTTTGGATCTTTGGACGATATGTATTTCTACATCAATTTCAATTGGCATATATATTGCTACATTTCAATGTCTCTGTGTGTATATGTGTTTGTTTGTGTGTGTGTGTATATATATATATATATATATATATATATATATATATATATATATATATACTCTCCAAATTTTTAAAAATATGAAATACTTCTGTCTTCTTTTACACACCCTAAATTCATTCATATTCATGTATGTGGATTTATAATAAACTTTTCACAAGATTATTCTCAGAATTATTCATCCACCTGAAATACATATTTGTTTTCTAGTACTGACAAGTAACATCAGTGAATGGTGCATACAAATCCTAATATTTCTACAGTAACTGACCCAGTTTAACATCAATCCAAGTAGATTACTATGGGACATGATGTACATTTTGACGTTCATTTTTATTCAACACTGGTACTTTACTATTTCTTCAGTTTATTCACATCATAGGATATGTATTTCATCCACAAGTTAGCAAAATTATTTGCATTTGTGTCACTTTCAATCACTTTCTACTTCAGAACACATGCATTCCTCTATGTTTCTTGACTGGTCTTTTCATGAGACTTCTTTCCAAACACATTATTTTCCTTTTCCATTCTCACTTTTGAAGCAGATCTCACACACCTTTCATGATAGAATATAACCCTAATATTACCATTAGATGTATAACTCATTGGAATGAATGATTCTATATCAATATAAGATTTCTTATATATTTTCAGATATCAATTCTAGCAATCCATTATTTGAAGTGGAATCAGTTATATTATTTATTCACAGTATTGTCAATTCATGAATTACTTCTATATTCATAGACACAGGGTACACCTCTTTGTACCCCCAATACTAATTTATTTTTTTTTATTTTGCATTCTTTCTTAAAGTATTTTTATATTATTTTCAACAACATTTGAAACAACAGGATTTTCTAAATAGACTTGTCTTTAGCATACCCAGATGAAAAAATATAATTCTATTTCATATCCCTTTGTGGGATAATGTGGGTTTTTTGTACTGAAAAAATGCTAGGAATATTAGAATATATGATCTGTTAGCCAACTTTGTTTGTTTGTTTGTTTGCTTTTGCAAAGCTAGGAATTGAACCCTAGTAGTAACTAGTAATTCTACTCATTCAGAAAAGTTAGTGTGTCATTTTATTGAAATAACCATACTGGATATAAAATAGATACACATGTGATACAATAGATTGAATGGTATATAAATTTGTATCTCAGTAAAGCTGTAATTAAAATAAAATTTAAAGTATTGAAATTCAGGCAAAGGATAGGAAAGATATTTGTGTCTGTTTTTCAGAAGTTTATTGTCATCCATTTAAAAAATCTTTTAAAAGAGATTGCATTTGAACAAAAGGTATTGTTTAGTGTGCTTTCTCTGTATTCTTAGTGGTTCTTCACTATTACTATTTTATTCACACTCTCTTAATTTCTTATTGTTGAGCCAATTCTGCATCTAAATGTAGTGGCAAGATATATTCAGGAGTCTGGTGCAATAGTGCATGCCTGAAATCCCAGCTACTAAGACCCTTTCTCAAAACAACAAAAAAGTAGTGGGGGTGGGGAGCATGGATGTAGTTTAGCAGTCAAGTGCTTTCCGAAGCATGTGGAGGCCCTGGGTTCTATCTGCAGCACCGCAAAAGCAAAACAAACAAAAGACGTATTCCAGAGATTTTGATTATTTCTGCAGGAGACATGCAGTCAAGACTAAGTAATTTGAAACAGGAGTGGCACAAGAAGTGGAAGATAAAGTATCAATTTTTTTTTCTTTTTTTTTGGTTAGAATTAGTTCACTTTGCATTCCTTGCATATGCGCCTCTACCTTTGGAACCACATTGGTAAAAGTTTGTGTAAGAATTGTTTGTTGGCATATCCTAGAGTGCTCAATTTATACGTCTTCAAAATATTGCTCCCAGAAATTGTGGAAGAAATACTCATGTCACCTGATCTACATATACATTTTATCACAGTAATATTCGGAACACAAAATGCAAAAGTCACACTTATGATTGTACCAAAGGCTAAATAGAAAGTGAACCTGTACTATTAAAAACATTCATGTCCAGGTTGCCTAATACTCTCAAATGTCAATCCTAATGGTGACTACATATTTGTTTCTTCCTAAGATTATATATTGAAACTCAACCCTGTTGATAATGTCTAATCCTATCACTCACTTTATACTTTGCCTGATTTCCTAATGTCTCTATTGATATCTGCTTTCCTACATATTTTCCCCAGTTCATCATTGTGACTCATTCTTCACATGTGCTGACATTTACATTCATTCTCTAACCGAAACCCTATTACTAAAGAACTTTTGGTCCAAATCCTATACTCACTCTTCTTCCTAAACCTACGGACTATATTCCTAATCCTACTGACTATCCCTTTTTGACTGGATGTTCTCTTCTACATTCAATCATCCAAGTAAAGGTCGGTCGAGTGTCGGAAGAGGAGACCACCAAGAATCTATCTCATGTAACAGCAAAGGGTTTATTGGGGGTCCAGCATGCTGGGGCTCAGAGTTCACTTGAAAAGAGTAGAGAGCCCTGAGAACAGCTTAAGCAGAGGTTAAATACTTTCCCTTGCGAGTGCTGGGAGGGAAGTTTATTGATGTGTCAGGGCGAGTGGTCAATGCATGCAACCTGGTGAAGGAGTACATTCTGCAGTTTGACAGTTGGGGACAGCACATTCTGGGAACAAGATTGGCAAACATTTCTCAAGATTTCAACAGTGTTTTGTTAAGCGTACAGAAAAACAGGAAGTGACAACTACATATTTTATTAACCTTTCATTCGACACTTCTTTTTCTGGCTACTTTTAATCATAAAAATGATCATTGGGGGGTGTCACATTCTATGTCTGCTAGTGGGGTATTACCATTAGTTTAACTTGTCCAATTTGAGCTTGGAGAAAATAAATTACATGGTTGAGCAAGCAGGGTTTAATAGTTAGCAATAATATGAGGATTATTATTGGACCGGCCAGCCGACAAGACAAGACAAGACAATAAAGACAAGACAAGACAATAAAGACAGGATATGGAAGTCCAACACTGAGACCAGGACTTAGTAGTTGGCAGAACCCGATCGGTTGGCAATAACGAATCTGAAACAAAATATCACTGAGTCATGGAGACTATTGTTCCTCAATTTTCTGAGTCCTCTATGACGTCACCCAGGGACTTGGCCTGTGGCTCTGTGACATGACTGTCAGCCATCGTTGGAGAGAGCTCACGCTCTTCATTGACATCCATTTTGCCAAGCCCTGACCTGAAACCTGACCAGAAAGAGGCACCTTACTTACCCTGAGAGGAGTTTGTTGGGGTCTCTTGTCCACCGCTGCCGGATCTCAGTGGAACCTCCATATGTAAAGGTCCGGTGACAATCGGGGGAAGAGACCACCAAGAGACTGTCTCATGCAAAAGCAAAGGGTTTATTGGGGGTCCAGCATGCTGGGGCTCAGAGCTCACTTGAATAGAGCAGAGAGCCCAGAGAACAGCTTAAGCAGAGCTTATATATTTCCCTTGGACAGGGCAGGGGGGTAAGTTTATTGATGGGTCCGGGCGAGTGAGAGGTTTGCGTGCAACCGGTTGAGGGAGTACATTCTGCAGTTTGGCAATTGGGGACAGCACATTCTGGGAATAAGATTAGCAAACAGTTCTCAATATTTCAAAAGTGTTTTGTTAAGCATACAGAAAAACAGGAAGTGACAAGTACTTATTTTATTAACCTTTCACTGCGAACTATACTTTGCCAGAATTCCTAATGTCTCTATTGTGTTTGTTAAAGTTCATTTTTATTCAAACCTGGTACGTTATTATTTCTTCAGTTCATGGACATCATAAGATATTTCCTTTCATTCACAAGTTCACAAATTTATAAACATTTGGTTCACTTTCAATCACTTCCTCCTTCGGAAGACATATGTTCCTCCATGTTTCTTGACTGGTCTTTTTACTAGACTTCTTTCTAAACATATTATTTTCGATTCCATAATCATTTTTGAGGCAAAACTCACACACTATTCATGATAAATGATAACCCTAACATTACAATTAGATATATAACTGGTTGGAATGAATGTATGTATATCAATATAAGATTTTCTATATATTTTCAGATATCAATACAATCCATTATTTAAATATGGAACCAGTTATATAATTTATTCACAGTATGGTCTATTAATGCATCATCTCTATATTCATCAAAACAGGGTAAACCTAATAGTATCCCCAGTACTAATTTATAAGTTTTCAAAATATTGCTCACAGAAATGGTGAAAGAAATACTCATGTCACCTTAGCTACATATACATATTATCACACTAATATTCTGGACACAAAATGCAAAGGTCACACAGAACATAATTTAAGCTAAGTATCCCAATCAAGGGCCCAAAGTCCTTCTGGGCTTCAAATATTACCTAGATTTCTGTTTTCATACTTATATTTCACCTCCATGTTCTTGTAAATATCACAGGTTCCCAATATCATTATTCATCCAGCAAAATGATTCATAACCCAAATCGAACATGCTATTAACCCTAACCATTCTGTAAACTGAGATTGTTCACTCAATCTCACTTTACAGAAGAGCAGGGACAAAGTTAGTATTACAATACAGGAAGTTTGAAGATCTTCCACCTGCTGAGTACCTCAAAATCCATGCAGAAATGATCCCTGGAGAAGACGTAGGCAGCTATGAAGGACCTGAGACAGCAAAAGTCATCTTCCTTTGCAAACAACCCGATCAGGATGAAAGGATGTGTCTGAATCATCCTATCTCTTCTTAATGTAGGGAAGATGTATGAAACCAGGCATGTGTAGAGAGCTGTTCCCAGGTGCCTATGTTTCTATACCATTCTAACTTGTGAAAGTGTCACAGGAAATAGAGGCAGCCTCCTTTTCCTGAGACACTAGGAAGCAACTGTTAGGACAAAGTGGTGGCCAAGACAGTGGCCTCATTCATTTTCTGAAGAAAGTGACCTCACCTCACTTTTCTCATGATGGAACTCTCTGAATTTTGTGATCCAGGAAGCCAGGCACCAAGAGCCAGTACCAGTCCCAGTCCAAGTGGGCTCACTTGTTTGGATTTACCAAGTAAAGAGTCAGTCTTTCTTGGTACCTACTGATGTGAGGGTGGCCAAATGCCAAGAAAGCTTTGAAGAGGGTCCTTTCCTGAGAGGGCAGGAAATGGCTCACCACTGCCTCCTGAAAACTTCACAGAATTGGCCAAGGAGACCAGATCTGAGACAGGACCGGCCATTTCTGGGGAACATTCTATGGCCTACTCGTCAGAGGACACTCCGGATAGTCACACACATACTTGGGGAAGGAGGTGACTTTGTGTGTGTGGATGTCAGTTTGTGGATTTGTCTCATATTCTGAGAATAGGTAAAAAAGGAGGTTTGTTTGGTTTGGAGTGGACTGTTTCTAGTAAGTCATCTGACAAGGAGACTGTTTCTATGTCTGTGTATCCCACTGTGTCCTTAGTTGTAGATATTAGAAAAGAAAATGGCTCACTGGGTGTGTCCTGTCTAGTAGAAAGCTTCACAGCATTCATCCTGCCCAATTAATGAATGGACTGAGGCTTGACTTATCCATGGGCAACACCTAGTATCATCCTAAGTTCTTGAATTCTTCCTGAATTCTGGCAACTCTCCAGAAAGGCTCATGGTTTTTTGTCCAAGATATGTACCACCTCCAAGCTCTGTGACATGGCCATGTACTAGTTAGCTGAAAGGAATGGCGAGCACACCAGAAAACTCAGATATTGGTGTGACCAGGAAAGTCTCTATGGTGAAACCTGGCTTAGGGCCTTTTGCTTAACTATTGTTCTGTTGCCCTGAATGTCAGGAACCTCTTTGCCTCAGGCCACCCCTTTATAAAGCCAGAAGAAAACAATTTTCAAATGGAAATGAATGGGCATCACCTGTGCCAATTTGATGAATTGTTTTGGAAATGGTTATGTCTGAATCAGACTCTGGGCCCTGTGTGAGGCTGTGGCTTAAATTGTCAGCACCTCTTGCTGATCATGAGTGTACCAGACAGTGCCTTGATTGACTGGGATTTATGAAAATGGTGTAGAACAGAGATGCCATTAAGTTGGACCCTCCTGAGTAGTGAGCCCTGAGCTGTGGTGTGCAGGTGTGTGATAAATCTTCTGTGGTTGCGCCATGTGGTTTTGCCATTGAATTCCAAATGGTTTGTCACTGACACGGTGCAGTGACCAGACACTTATATGTAAAGGTGTCTTGTTAAATGGATAGTTTTCAGGGCAATGTGCAGAATCAGGTTGCTATGGAGAAGGGGGCAAGTTATGTGGGAATGAAGCCTGGTTGGTGCATTCTCTTGTAGACCCTGAAAAACCACAAATGACAGAACTCCCTCCAGGACTGTGTTCCAGTTGAACTCCTTGTATTTTGTGAGGCAAATACCAAACTCTCAGTGCTGCAGCAGGAAACTCTACGAAAATGGAGGATGAACAAAAGGCTTCACAGTCCACACAGGGAGACACTTAGACCCCAGTGGCCACAGTTTACATACAAAGAGAGAATTCAGCACTGCTGCCTCATGTGTATTGGAAAGCAAGAAAGAATGTCCTCCAGGTCACATGGATGCAGACCCAGCTTTGATGATCTCACTACAAAGGAAGCTAAAGCTACTGACAACATATATTTCAAGTGCCCATCCTCAGAGGCAGTTTCTCTAGAAGTCTTTAGGCCAGCAGACCTCCATGTTTGTGGAGTGTTTACCCTGTCCCTTACTTTGGGATACTCCTCTACCACCTCCAAGTTTGTGAACTCCTGAATATTTTCCATTCCAGATATGTATTTACAGATTTTCTAACTCTTCTCCTCTAATTGTTTCTTATTTGGCGTGAAGGTAACGTCAAGGCATTGTTCTGGATGAGAGTGGGAAGATTTTTGTGTAGCACATATTTGCATACACATTGGATTCATTTTCCAATTTTCCATTCCAAAGACTGAATCCCTGACACTAACGCATACCCTACCAAACTCTGACTACTAATCCTAATATGATGAAGAAAAATAACCCAAACAGAATAGAAATACAAGCACTTCTGAAGAGGCATGGTGTATAGTTGGACTTGCCTTTTGCATGATAAAGTGTAGGTGTTATAAACCTAGTCAATTTTTCATTGAAATAGTTCTCCATGTGTTTTTTTTTTCCTTTAATATTTATTGTTGGTTCTACAAAACATTACATAGTTCTTGACATGTCATATTTCACACTTTGATTCAAGTAGGTTATGAACTTCCATTTTTCTTCGTATACAGATTGCAGTATCTCATCAGTTACACATCCACTATTTTACATATTGCTATACTAGTGTCTGTTGTATTCTGCTGCCTTTCCTGTCCTCTACTATCTCCCATCCCCTCCCCTCCAATCCTCTCTCTCTACCCCATCTATTGTAATTCATTTCTTCCACTTGTTTTTGTCCCCTTTCACCTCACTTCATCTTGTATTTAATTTTGTATAACCATGAGGGTTTCCTTCCATTTCTATGTAATTTTCCTTCTCTTTCCTTTTCCCTCCCACCTCTCACCCCTGTTTAATATTAATCATCTTCTCATGCTCTTCCTCCCAACTCTGTTCTTAGTTACTCTCTTTATATCAAAGAAAACATTTGGCATTTGTTTTTTAGTGATTGGCTATCTTCACGTAGCATAATACGTTCTAAAGCCATCGATTTCTCTGCAAATTGTATGATTTTGTCATTTTTTAATGCAGATTAATACTCCATTGTGTATAAATGCCACATTTTTTTTAATCCATTCATCTATTGAAGGGCATCTAGGTTGGTTCCACAGTCTTCCTATTGTGAATTGTGCTGCTATGAACATAGATTTATCAGTGTCCCTGTAGCATGCACTTTTTGGGTCTATAGGGATTAGACCGAGAAGGGGAATTGCTGGGTCAAATGGCGGTTCCATTCCCAAGTTTCCAAGAAATCTCCATACTGCTTTCCAAATTTGCTGCACCAATTTGCAGTCCCACCAGCAATGTACAGGTGTACCCTTTTTCCCACATTCTCGCCAGCACTTGTTGTCGTTTGACTTCATAATGGCTGCCAAGCGTACTGCAGTGAGATGGTATCTTAGGGTGGGTTAGTTTAGCATTTCTCTGAATGCTCGAGATGGTGAGAATTTTTTGATGTACTTATTGATTGATTGTATGTCCTCCTCTGAGAAGTGTCTGTTCAGGTCCTTGGCCCATTTGTTGATTGGGTAATTCATTTGCTTATTGTTTAATTTTTTGAGTTCTTTGTATAACTCTGGATATTAGGGCTCTATCTGAAGTGTGAGGAGTAAAGATTTGTTCCCAGGATGTAGGCTCCTTTTTTACCTCTCTTATTGTTTCTTTTTCTGAGAAAAATCTATTTAGTTTGAGTAAGTCCTGTTTGTAGATTCTAATTATTAACTCTTATGCTATGGGTGTCCTATTGAGGAATTTGGAGCCTGACCCCACAGTATGTAGATCATAGCCAAAGTTTTCTTCTATCAGATGCCGTGTCGCTGATTTGACATCAAGCTCCTTGATCCATTTTGAGTTAACTTTTGTGCATGGCGAGAGAAAGGGATTCAGTTTCATTTTCTTACATATGTAATTCCAGTTTTTCCAGCACCATTTGTTGAAGATGCTATCCTTCCTTCAGTTTATGCTTTTAGCTCCTTTATCAAATATAAGATTGCTGTAATTTTGTGGATTGATTTCTGTGTCCTCTATTCTGTACCATTGGTCCACCCGCCAGTTTTGGTACCAGTACCATGCTCTTTTTGTTACTATTGCTCCGTAGTATAGTTTGAGGACATGTATCGCTATACCGCCTGATTCACACTTCCTGCTTAGAGTTGTCTTTGCTATACTGGGTCTTGTATTATTCCATATGAATTTCATAATTGTTTTATCTATTTCTACAGGAAATGCCGTTGGGATTTTGATTGGCATTGCATTAAACCTATAGAGAACTTTTGGTAATATCGCCATTTTGATGATGTTAATTCTGCCTATCCATGAACGGGGTATATTTTTCCATCTTGTAAGATCTTCTTCTATTTCTCTCTTTAGGGTTATGTAGTTTTCATTGTGTAAGTCTTTCACATCTTTTGTTACGTTGATAACCAAATATTTTATTTTATTTTTTTTGAGGATACTCTCAATGGAGTGGTTGTCCTCATTTCCGTTTCAGAGGATTTGTTGCTGATATTCAGGAATGCTTTTGATTTATGATTGTTGATTTTATATCATGCCACTTTGCTGAATTCATTTATTATCTCTAAAAGTTTCTTGTAGACCCTTTTGGGTCTACCAGGTATAGAATCATGTCATCTGCAAATAGTGATAATTTAAGTTCTTCTTTTCCTATTTTTTATGCCTTTAATTTCTTTCATTTGTCTAATTGCTCTGGCCAGTGTTCGAGAACTATGTTGAACAGAAATCGTGAGAGAGGGCATCCCTGTCTTGTTCCAGATTTTAGAGGGAATGCCTTCAATTTTTTCTCAATTCAGAATGATACTAGCCTGAGGCTTAGCATAGATTGCTTTTACAATATTGAGGTATGTTCCTGTTATCCCAGTTTTTCTAGAGTTTTAAACATAAAGGGATGCTGTACTTTATTGAATGCTTTTTCTGCATCTATTGGGGTGATCATATGGTTCTTATTTTTAAGTCTATTTATGTGGTGAATAACATTTATTGATTTCCGTATATTGAACCAGCCTTGTATCCCAGGAATGAATCCTACTTGATCATGTTGCACAATTTTTTAAATATGTTTTTGTATCTGATTCACCAGAATTTTATTGAGGATTTTTGCATCTAGGTTCATTAGAGAGATTGGTCTGTATATTTGTTTCTTTGAAGGGTCTTTGTCTGGTTTAGGAATCAGGGTGATATTGGCCTCCTCTGCTGTATACCCATTCGGTCCTGGGCTTTTCTTAGTTGGTAGTCTTTGGATGGTTTCTTCTATTTTCTCAATTGATATTGGTCTGCTTAGGTTGTCTATATCCTCCTGACTCAATCTGGGCAGATCATATGACTTAAGAAATTTATTGATGCCTTCACTATCTTCTAATATAATTTCTGATTATCTTCTGTATTTCAGAAGTGTCTGTTGTGATATTGCCTTTTTCATCCCTTATGATAGTAATTTGAGTTCCCTCTCTTCTTCTCTTCATTAACATGGCTAAGAGTCTGTCGATTTTATTAATTTTTCAACTTTTAGTATTTTCAATTTTTTCAATTGTTTCTTTTGTTTCGATTTCATTAATTTCAGCTCTGATTTTAATTATTTCTTGCCTTCTACTTCTTTTTCTGTTGTTTTGCTCTTCTTTTTCTAGGATTTTGAAATGAACTATGAGATCATTTATTTGTTGTTGTTTTTTTTTTCTTTTTTTAAGGAAAGAACTCCAAGCAATGAATTTTCCTCTTAGAACTGCTTTCAATGTGTCCCATAGATTCTGATATGTTCTGTCTGTCTTTTTCATTTATGTCTAAGAATTTTTTTTATTTTTCTCCTTGATGTCTTCAATAAAACATTGATCATTCAGTACGTATTGTTCATTCTCCAAGTGATGCATGAATTTTCCTTCCTTCTTTTATTGTTGATTTTCAGTTTCATTCCATTACGATCAGATAAGATGCCTGGTATTATCTATACTCCTTTATATTGTCTAAGAGTTGTTCTGTGACATAATATATGATCTATTTTTGAGAGGAATCCATGTGCTGCTGAGAAAACAGTGTAACTGCTTGATGTTGGGTGCTATATTCTATATATGTTAATTAAGTCTAGGTTATTATTTGTGTTATTGAGTTCTATAGTTTCCTAATTCAACTTTTGTTTGGAATATCTGTCCAGTAGTGAGAGAGGTGTGTTGAAATCTCCCATGATTATTGTATGGTGGTCTACCAGACTCTTGAACTTGAGAAGAGTTTGTTTGATTAACATAGCTGAACCATTGTTTGGGGGCACATATATTTATGATTGTTATGTCTTGTTGGTGTATGGTTCCCTTGAGCAATATGTAGTGTCCCTCTTTATCCCTTTTGATTAACTTTGTCTTCAAATCTATTTTATTTGATATGAGTATGGACACTTCTGCTTGTTTCTGAAGTCAATATGAGTGATATGATTTCTCCCAACCTTTCACCTTTAGTCTATATATGTCTTTTCCTATCAAATGTGTCTCCTGTAGGCAGAAAATTTTTGGGTCTTCTTTCGTGATCCATTCTACTAGCCTGTGTCTCTTAATTGGTGAGTTTAAGGCATTAACATTTAGGGTTATTTTTGAAATATGGGTTGTTCTTCCAGCCATATTTGTTTATTTATGTTACTAAACATGGTTTGTTTTTCTCTTTGATTATTTTTCGCCCCTTTACTGTACTAACTCCCACTGTTGGTTTTTATTGTTATTTTCCATTTCGTCTTCCTATAATGTTTTGCCAAGGATCTTTTGAGGAGATGGTTTTCTAGCTGCAAATTCTTTTAACTTTTGTTTATCATGGAAGGTTTTAATTTCATCTTCCATCCTGAAGCTTAAAATCGCTGGATACACAATTCTTGGTTGGAACCCAATTTCTTTCAGTGATTGAAAAATGTTATTCCAGGATCTTCTAGCTTTCAGAGTCTGTGTTGAAAGATCAGCTGTTATCCTGATTGGTTTACCCCTAAATGTAATCTGCTTCCTTTCTCTTGTAGCTTTTAAAATTCTCTCTTTATTCTGTATGTTTGGCATCTTCATTATAATATGTCTCGGTGTTTATCTCTTATGATTTTGCACATTTGGCGTCCTGTAGGCTTCTAGGATTTGGGATTCTGTCTCATTCTTCATGTCTGGAAAGTTTTCTCATATTATTTCATTGAATAGATTGCTCAATCCTGTGGTTTGGACCTGTATACCTTCCTGTATCCCAATTACTCTTTAGTTTGGTCTCTTCATGTTATCCCATATTTCTTGGATGTTCTGCTCATGGTTTCTTAACAGTCTTGCTGAGCTTTCTATGTTCTTTTCAAGTTGAAATACTTTGTCTTCATTGTTCTAAGTGATCTATTCTGCTGGTAGTATTCTCAATTGAGTTTTTAAGTTGGTTTATTGCTTCCTGCATTTCTATGATTTCTGTTTGTGTGTTTTTTATAACCTCTATCTCCCTGTATAGTTGATCTTTTGCTTCTTGGATTTGTTTTTGTAATTCATTGTCAAAGTGATCTTTCATTGTCTGATTTTGCTGTCTAATGTCTCCCTGGAGACTTCAGATCATCTGAAGCAAGTATATCCTGATTCTTTATCTGACATTCCATATGCTGCAGATATTACCTCTTCTAATGTTGAGTTGACCTGCGTTGCTTGTGGTCCTTTCTTTCCTTGTCTTTCCCTACTGTTCACGTTTTTTTCGGCTTGGTGAAACTTTTGTGTTATTGAATTTTACCCCTAAATGTTTATATTGCTATTGTATTCTTGAAAAGTCTCCCTCACAGGCGTAAGCAGCGGCTCTGCCCCTCCTCCAATTGGGGCAATGTGCCTACCACACCAGCACGCCGCTGGGCCTGTTCTGCCTCTTGGTAGCTGGTCCGCCTACCTTGCAGGAGCGGGCAGTTGATCTACCCCTCTGCGGGTGCTGGTCCTGTTCAGCCAGTGGGTAACAGGTCCAGCTACCTTGCAGGCACAGGCGTCGGCTCTGCCCCTCCGCGCTCCGCTGGGCCTCTTCTGTCTGTGGGTTGCAGGGCTGTCTACATTGCAGGCGTGAGTGGCATCTCTGCCCCCCCCCCAAACCGGGGCGATGTGTCTACCACGCTGGTAGGTCGCTGGGTCTGTTCTGCCTCTGGGTGAGAGGTCTACCTGCTTTGCAGGCACGGGCAGCGGCTCGGCCCCTCCCCAAACCTGGTTATGTGTCTAGCACCCTGGCGGGGCCTAGCACCTGGTCTGTCGGTGTTCGCAGGTCCACCTACTTCGCAGGCGCGGGGGCCGGCTCTGCCCCTCTGAAGGCAGCTGGGCCGCTTCAGCTGGTGGGTCGCAGGTTCACCTATCTTGAAGTCACAAGGGGTGTCTCTGCCCCTCCGCGGGTGTCTGGGCCTGTTCTGCCTGTGGGTTGCATGTCCGCGTTCCTTGCACGCGTGCAGTGGCTCTGCCCAACCCCCAACCAGGGTGATGTGTCTTTCACGATGGCGGGCCGCTAGGCCTGTTCTACGGGTGGCTCGCAGGTCCGCCTACCTTACAGGCGCGGTTGGCGGCTCTGCCCCTCCCTTCTCCATGTGTTTCTAAAGTTAACAAATATGAGAATTCCTGTCTCCATTTCTCTGTACCCTATTCAGCACATGCATTTTTATATTCACATATAGAATCCTACCTGGTATCACATGTACATACTTGGGAGGTTGCTGACTTTGCAAATACAAATTGTGAGAAGGGATCACTCCTCCTAAATGCTGTTGGAACTTACAATTCAAACTATGGGTGAGCTCCCTAGTTGAACAACATTATACATAAATCGATGCTCAGAAAAATGAAGATTTTTGGATTTGTGGATGATATATAATTCATGATGTATTTCGATTGGCATATATATTGCTACTTTTTAATGTATACGTGTGTGTGTGTGTGTGTGTGTGTGTGTGCATATATATATGTATAAACTCTCCAGATTTTTCAAAATATGAAATGTATGTGTCTTATTATATACTCCCTAAATTCATTGATGTTCATGAATGTGGATTTATATTCAACTTTTCATAAGAATGTTCTCAGAAATATTAATCCACCTGAAATACATATTTGTTTCCTAATACTGAAAACTAACTTCAGTGAATGGTGCATACAAATCCTAATATTGCTATAGTAAATGACTCAGTTTAACGTCAATGCAAGTAGATTCCTATGGGACATGATATGTATTTTGACGTTCATTTTTATTCAAAACTGGTACATTAATATTTCTTCAGTTTTTGCACATAATAGAATACATATTTCATTCACAAATTCACAAATTTATAGGCATTTTTTTTACTTTCAATTACTTCCTGCTTTAGAACATATGTATTCCCCCAGGTTTTTTGACTGCTCTTTTAATGAGACTTCTTTCCAAGCACATTATTTTCAATTTCCATAATCATTTTAGAAGCAAAGCTCACACACTCTTCATGATAAACCATAACAGTGATATTACCATTAGATGTATAACTGGTTGGAATGATTGTATGAATATCAATATATGATTTCCAATATATATTCAGATATCAATTCAATCCATTATTTAAATTTGGAACCAGTTATATTATTTATTCACAGTATGGTCTATTCATGCATTATCTTTATATTCATATAACACAGAGTATACCTATTTGTACCCACAATACTAAATTATATGTCTTCAAAATATTGCTCCCAGAAATGGTGGAAGAAATACTTATGTCACCTGATCTATATATACATTAATCACAGTAATATTGTGGAAACAAAAAGCAAGGTCAAACTTATGATTGTACCAAATCCTAAATGGAAAGTGAGCATGGATTAAAAAAAAATCCATGTCCAGGTTGCCTAATGCTCTCAAAAGTGAATCCTATTGGTGACTACATATTTGTTTCTTCCTGAAATTACATATTCAACCTCAACCCTGTTGAAAATGTCTAATCCTATCACTCACTTTATACTTTGCCTGATTTCCTAATGTCTCTATTGAAATCTGATTTCCTGTATTTTTTTTTCCCATTTCATCATTATGACTGACTCTTCACATGTGCTGACATTTACTTTCACTCTCTACCCAAAACCCTATTGCTAAAGATCTTTTGGTCCAAATGCTATACACACTCTTCATTCTAAATCTACCGAATATCTTCCTAATCCACCAACTATCCCTTTTGGACTGGATTTTCTCTTCGACATTCAATCATCCAAAAGACAAGGTCCTATGCCATTGTATATCAATTAATCTGAGACACCTGTGCAGAACAAAATTCAAAGCTAAGAATCCCAATAGTGGGGCCATTTCCCTTCTGTGCTTCAAAAATTACCTAGATTTCTTTTTTCATACTTATATTTCACCTATATATTCTTGAAAATATAGCAAAATTCCAATACCATTATTCATCCAAGAGAATGATTCCTAACCCAAATGGAAGCTGTTATTAACCTTAACCATACAATGTTTCCTCAATCTAACTTTACAGAAGAGGAGGGACAGAATTAGTCTTCCAATACAGGAGTGTAGGGGATCTTCCACCTGCTGAGAACCTCAAAGTTTCATGCAGAAATGATCCCTGGAGAAGATGTAGGCAGCTATGAAGGACCTGAGAGAGCAAAAGTCATCTTCCATGGCAAACAACCCAGTCAGGATGAAGGGATGTGTCAGAATAAGCCTCACTCTTCTTAATGTAGAGAAGATGGACCAAACCAGTCCAGTGTAGACAGCTGTTCCTGGCTGCCTATGGTTGATATACAATCCTCAGTTGTGAACGTATCACAGGAAATAGGGGCAGCCTCCATCTCATGGGAACCTTGGAAGCAAATTTTAGGACAAAGTGGTTTCCAAAGCAGTGACCTCATTCAGTTCACAAAGGAGATGACCTTCCTCACTTCTTTGGTGATAGAACTCTCTGAACTTGGGATCCAGGAAGCCAGGCTACCAGAGGCAGTCCCAGTACCATTCCCAGTGGGCTCACTTATTTGGATTTACCAAGAACAGAGTCAGTCTTTCTTGGTACATACTGATGTGAGAATGGCCAAATTTCAGGAGAGCTCAGAAGAGGGGCCTTTCCTGAGAAAGCAGGAAGTTGCTCACAGCTGGCTCCTGACCACTTCACAGATTTGGCCAAAAAGACCAGATCTGAGACAGGACAGAACATTTCAGGGAACATAATAAGGCTCACAAGTCAGAGGACACTCCGGATAGTCACAGACCTCTTTGGGGGAAGGAGGTGCCTTTGTGGGTGTGGGTGTGAGTTTGTGGTTTTGTCTCATTTTCTGAGAATAGGTAAAAAAGGCGGTTTGTTTGGTTTGGAGTGGACTGTTCCTAGTAAGTCGTTTCACAAAGTGAGTGTTTCTATGTCTGTGTATCCCACTGTGTCTGTGGTTGTAGACATTTGAAAAGAGAATTCATCAATGGATGTGTCCTGTTTAGTAGAAACCTACCCAGCATTCATTCTGCCCAATTGATGAATGGACTGTGGCTTCCCTTATGGATGGGCAACACCTACTAATTTCCTAAGTTCCTGTTTTCTTCCTGATTCTGGCCACTCTCCAGAATAGGCACATGGTTTTGTGTCCAAGATATGTACCACCTCCAAGCTCTGTGACAAGGCCATGTAATGGATAGCTAAAGGGAATGGCTAGCATCTCAAAAAACTCAGATATCAGTGTGACCAGGAAAGCCTCAGTGGAGAAACTCTGCTTTGGGTTTTTTGCTAACCAATTCTTCTCTTCCCCTGAATGTGAGGAAGGTCTTGGCCTCAAGACACCGCTTTGTGAAGCCTGAAGAAAACAGTTTTAAAATGGAAATAAATGGGCATCACCTGTGGCTCTTTGTTAATTTCTTTGGAAATGGATGTGTCGGAATCAGTCTCTTGGCCCTGTGTGAGGCTGTGGCTTAGGTTCTCAGCACCTGATGCATCTAAAGAATGATCCCATGTGTGCATCCAAAACCAAAATGGGAAAGAGATCAGTAATTGTTGATGAAGTCTCTCGCCTTCCTCTCTTAGGTTCCTGACCACCATCAAGTGAGAATAGAGATCCTTTGAATCAAATGAGTTCTTCTAAGCCCTGCAAAGGCTATCCCATACATGCTAGTGTTTTCTCATGACTCCAAATCACATAAAGAATCTATACCTGACAGTCAGTAGGCCTCAAATTGGAGAAGCAGAGCAGTATTAAAGGAAGGCATTTTTGATCCCTTGTGGTTCACAGGAAGGGTGTACAGGCCACCCTGCCTTTAGGAAAATGACGGGCAAGCGAGGTTATTTGGACTCTGTGTTGGGCTGCGCCCCTCATGGAAACATCCAGCCAGAGGTTATGAGGAGTGTCTATATGGAAGAAGATGAGGGCCATGTGGGAGTGTTTTGGTTTTAATTGTGGTTATTTGTGTGGAAGTTGGAAGCGATGACTGGGTCCACCTGGGCTTGAACTCTGGTGTGATACCCTATAGAGACTGAGTCCTGGAACTGACCTCAGAGAAGTATTGCCATGAATTGTGTTGGGATATTAGGAGGCCACACATGAGAGTCACCATTGGAAACTGAGATCTATTCCCAGTGTGGCTTTCCACAGAGCACTGGGAATCTCAGCCAAGGTATCACATAATTTTATTCTGAAACACTTGGCAGCAATAGTTGAGAGTCAAAACACAAATGCACTTCACATTGTAGACCTCAATGGGCCTGGCTTCATGTGGCCTTTTGGCCACTCTTTGGGAAATCTTGGCAGTGAGAGTTCTCCAGATCTTTCTTTGAAATGAGCTTCTTCACCATTTAATGGTTACCGAATTAAATGAAACACTCAGTGCCTCCAACTTCAACCTTGAAAGATGGGCTCGATAAATACCATGAAATTTTTGAAATTCCCATATCCAGGAGGCACTGGAGAACCATTGGATATCCTGTTGGTGATCATGAGTGTACCAGACAGTGCCTTGATTGGCTGGGTTTCACGAAAATGGTGTAGAACAGAGATTCCAGTAAGTTGGAGCCTGCTGAATAGTGGGCCTAGAGCAAAGGTGGGCATGTGTGAGATAAAACATCTGTGGTGCTTCCATGTGGATTTCCCAATGGCTTCCAAATGGCTTGTGACTGACATGGTGCAGCCAGCAGACCCTTATATGTAAATGAATCTTGTTATATGGGTAAGTTTCAGGGCAATGTTCAGAATCAGGTTCCTATGGTCAAGGGGTCAAGCTATGTTGGACAGAAGCCTGGTTTGTGCATTCTCCTGCATACCCTGTCCCACCACACGTGACAGAACTCCCTCCAGCACTGTGTCCCAGGTGAACTCCTTGTATTTCGTGAAGGAAATACTGAACTCCCAGTGTAGCAGCAAAAAATATCACAAAAATTGGAGGATGATCAAATGGCTTCACAGTCCACATGAGGAGACACTTAGCCCCAAGTGGCCACAGTTGACCCCGAAAGAGAGAATTCAGCAATGCTGCCTCATGATCATTGGTAAATAAGAAAGCATCTCCTCCAGGTCACATAGATGCAGACCCAGCTTTTATGGTCTCACTACAAAAAAAGCTAAAGCTCCTGACAACAACATATATTTCAAGAGCCCAACATCAGAGCCAGTTTTTCAAGAAGCCTTTAGGCTAGCAGAGCTCCATGTTTTTGGAGTGTTCACATTGTCCCTTACTATTGGAATCTCGCCTTCTACCTGCAAGTTTGTGAACTCCTGAGCATATTAAATTCCAGATATGTATTCACAGATTTTCTTACTCATCTCCTCTACATGTGTTACTTGGGACGAAGTTAAGGTCAAGGCATTGTTGTGGATGAGAGTCGGAAGATTTTTGTGTAGCACATATTTGCATACACATTGGATTCATTTTCCAATTTTCCTTTCGAAATACTGAATCCCTGAAACTAACCCATACCCTACAAGACTCTGACAACTAATCCTAACGTAATGGAGAAAAATAAGCCAAATAGAACAGAAATACAAACATATCAGAGGAGGCATGGTTTACCATTGAATTAACTTTTCCATTATATAGGGAAGGAGTTTTAAATCTAGTCAATTTTTTGTTGAAAGAGTTGTCCATGTATTTTTAAACTTATCAAATATGTGAATTCCTGTCTCCCCCATTTCTTTGTATCCTATTCAGCACATGTATTTTTATATGCACATATAGAATTGTACCTTGTATCACACATATATTCTTGTGAGGTGGCTGACTTGGCAGATACAAATTGTGAGAAAAGTTCACTCCTCCTAAACGCTGTTGGAACTGAAAATTCAACCTATGGGTGAGCTTCCTAGTTGAACAACATTATACATAAATCCATGTTCAGTAAAATGAATATTTTCGGATACGTGGATGATATATATTTTATGATGAATTTCGATTGGCATATATATTGCTAGTTTTTAATGTCTGTGTGTGTTTGTATATATATATATATATACTGTCAAGATTTTTCAAAATATGAATTATATGTGTATTTTGGCCACTCTTTGGGAAGCCTTACCTGTGAGAGTTCTCGAGAGCTTTCATTGAAATGATTTTCCTCAACATTTAATGGTTCCTGAATGAATTGAAACCCACAGTGCCTCCAACTTCATCCTTGAAAAATGGCTCTATAAATACCATAAAATTCCCCTGACCAGGTGGCACTGGAGAACCTTTGGATGTCTTGTTGCTGATCATGAGTGTACCAGACAGTGCCTTGACTGACTCGATTTCATGAAAATTGTGCAGAACAGAGATGCCAGTAAGTTGGAGAGTGCTGAGAAGTGGGCCCAGGGCTGTGGTGTGCAGGTGTATGATAAAACATCTGTGGTGGGGCCATTTGGGTCTGCCATTGACTTCCAAATGGCTTGTGGCTTACATGGTACAGCTAGCCGACCCTTATCTGTAAAGGCATCTTGTTATATGTAAAGGTTTCAGGACAATGTTCAGAATCAGTTTGCTATGGATAATGTTTCAAGTTATGTGGGATAGAAGTCTGGTTGGTGAATTCTCCTGTAGACCCTGACCCTCCACACGTGACAGAACTCGCTCCAGCACTGTGTCCCAGTTGAACTCCTTGTATTTCATGAAGGAAAAACCAAAAGCCCAGTGCAGCAGCAAGAAACACCACGAAAATTGTAGGATGGCCAATTGGCTTCACAGTCAAGACGGGGAGACACTTACCCCTCCGTGGCCACAGTTTACCGTCAAAGGAAGAATTGAGCACTGCTGCCTCATGTTCTTTTGGAAAATAAGAAACCATGTCCTCCAGGTCAGATAAATGAAGACCCATCTTTGATGGTATCACTACAAAGGAAGCTAAAGCTCCTGACAACAACATATATTTCAAGTGCCCAACCTCAGAGGCAGTTTCTCAAGAAGTCTTTAGGCCAGCAGAGTTCCATGAATTTGGACTGTTTATCCTGTCCCTTAAGTTTGAAAACTCCTCTAAAATGCCCAAGCTTGTGAACTCCTGAGCATTTTCCGTTCCAGATATGTATTCACAGATTTTCTAACTCTTGTCCTCTAATTGTGTCTTACTTGGGTGAAGGTAATGTCAAGGCATTGCTCTGAATGAGAGTGGAAAGTTTTTTTGTAGTGCATATTTGCATAAACAATGGATTCATTTTCCTTTATTTCCATTTGAATTACTGAATCCATGACACTAACGCATACCCTACTAGACTCTGACTACTAATGCTAATATGATGGAGAAAAATAACCCAAACAGAATAGAAATACAAGCAGTTCAGAAGAGGCATGGTGTATAGTTGGACTTGCCTTTTGCATGATAAAGGGTAGTTGTTAAAAATCTGGTTAATTTTTAATTGATATAGTTCTCCATGTGTTTTGAAAGGTATCAAATATGTGAATTCCTGTCTCCCTTTCTCTGTTGCCTATTCAGCACATGTATTTTTATATGCACAAATAGAATCCTACCTGGTACCACACGTACATTATTGTGAGGTGGCCTACTTGGCAGATACAAATTGTAAGAGATCACTCCTCCTAAACGCTGTAGGAACTGAAAATTCAACCTATGCGTGAGCTTCCTAGTTGAACAACATTACACATAAATCCATGTTAAGTAAAATAAATATTTTTGGATCTGTGTATGATATGTATTTCATGATGAATTTTGATTGGCATATATATTGCTACTTTTTAATATCTCTGTATGTGTTTTGTGAAAAATCTGCACTCTATAGATTATTCAAAATATGAAATATATGTGTCTTATTATACACTCCTTAAATTCATTCATGTTCATGTATGAGACCACGGCTCATGCAACAGCAAAAGACATTTATTGAGGATCCAATCCAGTATGCTAGGGCTCCGTGGTCACTCAACAAGGGAGAGCAGCCCAGATCTCCGAGCTAAGGTTGAGCAGTGCTTAAGTACACTTTTTGGGGAGGGCGAGACTTTACATATATCACAGTATCTTTTAAAAAATCATCATACACTGCGGGAAAATCAAACAACAAATCCTAAACATGATTAGTTCATTCATTTGTGGGAACATGTCAGGCAGGAGGGATAGGTCAGTTCTACAGCGGGGTACAGATTCAAATTGATTAGATTAGGCCCTGCGATGCATATGTGCCAAGCCACACAGGGTCCTAGGTTATTAAACAACCAGGCGATCAGGGGGAATATTTACTGGGCAGTCCAGAAATTGTCCTACAAGTAACAGGAATTTCAGATTTTTCATGTAGCATAGGAACTTAACAATACCTGGTCCTTTACATTTTAAATCAGGCCTTGAATCTTAGAAACTTTACAAACCCGGTCTTTTACACTTTAACTTTTACACTTTAATTTCAATTTCTTTTACCCTTAAAGATCACTCCTGGTTCACAAGATGGGTGTCCAAGCCACCCTGACTTTAGGCAAATGAGGGGCAAGGGAGCTTATTTTGGACACTGTCTTGGGCTGTGCCCCTCATGGAAACCTCCAGCCATATGTTATGATGAGTGTCTTTATGGAAGAAGATGAGGGTCATGTAGGAGTGTTTTGGTTTTAATTGTGGTCATTTGTGTGGCTGTTGGAAGAGATGACTTGGTCCACAAGGGCTTGAACTCTGCTCTGATACTCCTTAGAGACTGAGTTCTGGAACTGACTTGAGAGAAGTATTGCCATGAATTGTTTTGGGATTATATTAGGCCACACATGAGATTAGCCCTTGGAAACTGAGATCTAGGCCCAGGGTGGCTTTCCACCGAGCACTGGGAATCTCAGCCAGGGTAACACATGATTTTTTTATTGAAAGACTTGGAAGTCATAGTTGAGACTCAAAACACACATGTACCTCATATTGTAGACCTCAATGAGCCTGGCTTCATGTGAACTTTTGGGCACTCATTGGGAAGCCTTGCCTGTGAGAGTTCTTCAGAGCTTTCATTGAAATGAGCTTACTCACCATTTAATGGTTCCTGAATGAATTGAAACCCACAGTGCCTCCAACATCATCCTTGAAAAATGGCTATACAAATACCATGAAATTTTTGAAATTTCCATGACCAGGTGGCACTGGAGAAACTTTGGATGTCCTGTTGCTGATCATGTGTGTACCAGACAGTTCCTTGATTGACTGGTTGTCATGAAAATGGTACAGAACCGAGATGTCAGTAAGTTGGAGCCTGCTGAGTATTGGGGCTAGAGCAGTGGACTATACATTTGTGAATAAATATCTGTGGTGGGACCACGTGGATCTCCCTTTGGCTTCCAAAATACTTGTGACTGATATGGTGCAGGCAGCAGACCCTTATATGTAAAGGCATCTTGTTTTATTGAGAGGTTTCAGGGCAATGTTCAGAATCTGGTTGTTATAGTCAAGGGGAAAGCTATGTGGGATAGACCCATGTTTCGAACATTCTCCTGAAGACCCTGAGCAATCACACGTGTCAGAGCTCCCTCCAGAATTGTGTCCCAGTTGAACTCCTTGTATTTCATTAAGCCAATTCCAAACTCCCAGTGCAGCAGTAAGAAACACCACAAAAATGGAGGATGACCAAATGGCTTCACAGACCACACGGGGAGACACTTAACTCCCAGTGGCCACAGTTTACCAAGAAAGAATTCAGAACTGCTGCCTCATGTTCATTAGAAAATAAGGAACCATTTCCTCCAGGTCACATAGATGCAGACCCACATTTGATGGTGTCACAATGAGGAAGCTAAATCTCCTGACAACTTCATATATTTCATGTTCCCAACCTGAGAGGCATTTTCTCAAGAAGTCTTAAGGCCAGCAGAGCTCCAAGTTTGTGGAGTGTTTAACCTCTCCCTTACTTTTGGAAACTGCTCTACCACATCCAATGTTGTGAACTCCTGAACATTTTCAGTTCCACATATGTAATCACAGGTTTTCGAACTCCTCTCCACTAATTGTGTCTTACTTGGAGTGAAGTTAATGTAAAGGAATTGTTCTGGATGAGAGTGGCAAGATTTTTGTGTAGCACATATTTGCATACACATTAGATTTATTTTCCTATTTTCATTTGAAATACTGATCCCCGACACTAACACATACCCTAATAGACTCTCACTACTAATGCTAATATGATGGATAAAAAGAAAACTAACAGAATAGAAATACAGGCCTTTAATAGGAGGCATGGTATATACTTGGAATTTCCTTCTGCTTTATCAAGGGTACGTGTTATAAATCTTGTCAAATTTTCATTGTAATATTTCTCCATGAGTTTTATATATATATATCTAGATTTTTCAAAATATGAAAAACATGTGTCTATTAAACACTATCTAAATTCATTCATATTCATGTATGTGGATATAAAATCAACTTTTCATAAGATTATTCTCAGAAACATTCAACCACCTGAAATACATATTTGTTTCCTCGTCCTGAGAACTAACTTCAGTGAATCGTGCTTACAAACCCTAATATTTTTACAGTAACTGACACAGTTTATCATCAAAGCAAGTAGATTCCTATAGGACATGATGTGTATATTGATGTTCATTTTTATTCAACAATGGGACATTAAAATTTCTTCATTTTATGCACGTCATAGGATATATATTTCCTCCACAGGTTAGCAAATATATAGGCATTTGTTTCACTTTCAATCACTTCCTGCTTCAGAACACATGTATTCCTCCATGTTTCTTGACTGGTCTGTTCATGAGACTTCTATCCAAACACATTATTTTCGATTTCCTTTATCACTTTAGAAGCAAAACGGACACACACTTCATGATAAACCATCACTGTAATATCACCATTAGATGTATTACTGGTTGGAATGAATGATTATATATCAATAAAAGATTTTTTATATATTTTCTGATATCAATTCAATACATTGTTTAAAGTGTAACAAGTTATATTATTTATTCACAGTATGGTCTATTCATGCATTATCTCTATATTCATAGACACAGGGTACACCTGGTTGTACCCCCAATACTAATCTATACATATTTGAAATATTGGTCCCAGAAATGGTGGAGGAAATACTCATGTCACCTGATCTACATATGCATGTTATCACTGTAATATTCTGGACACAAAATGCAAAAGCCACACGTATGATTGTACCAAAGCCTAAAGGTAAACTGAACATGGATTACTAAAAACATCCCTGACCAGGTTGCCTAATGCTCTCAAATGTCAATACTATTGCTGGCTACATATTTGTTTCTTCCTAAGATTATATATTCAACCTCAAAACTGTTGAAAATATTTAATTTTTTCACTCACTTGATACTTTTGCCTGATTTCCTAATGTCTCTATTGATATCTACTTTCCTACATATTTTCTGCAGTTCAACATTGTGACTGACACTTCACATGTGCTGACATTGACATTCACTCTGTAACGGAAACACTATTGCTAAAGATCTTTGGTCCAAATCCTATACTCGCTCTTCTTCCGAAACATACTGACTATCTTTCTGATCCTATCGACTATCCCTTTTTGAGTAGATGTTCTCTACTACATTCAATCATCCAAGGTACAAGATCCTATGCCATTGTATATCGATTTTTCTGAAACATGTATCTAGAACGTAATTCAAAGCTACGTATCGCAATCAGTTGCCCAATGCATTTCTGAGCTTCAAATCTTACCTAGATTTCTGTTTTCATACTTATATTTTATCTCTATATTCCTATAAATATTGCAGGTTCCCAATACCATTATTCATCCCGCATAATGATTCCTTACCCAAATCGAACTTGTTATTAACCCTAACCATACACTGTTGCTTCAATTTAAAATTACAAAAGAGCAGGGACAGAGTTCGCCTTACAATACAGGAATGTAGGGTATCTGCCAACTGCTGAGAACCTCAAAGTTCGATGCAGAAATAATCCCTGGAGAAGATGTCAGCAGCTATGAAGGACCTGTGAGAGCAAAAGCCATCTTCAATGGCAAACAATCTAGACAGGAAAAAGGGATGTGTATGCATCAGCCTCTCTCTTTTTAATGTAGAGAAGATTGACCTAACCAGACCTGCATGGAGAGCTGTTCCCAGGTGCCTATTTTGATATACAATTGAAACTAGTCAAATTTTCAAAGGAAGTAGGGGCAGCCTCTATCTAATGGAACCCTTGGAAGCAACGGTTAGGGCAAAGTTGTAGCCAAGGCAGTGACCTCTTTCAGTTCCTGAAGGAAGTGACCTACCTAACTTCCTTGGTGATGGAACATTCGGAAATTTTGATGCAAGAAGCCAGGCACCGAGAGCCAGTCCCAGTCCCTGTCCCAGTGGGCTCACTTGTTTGGATTTACCAAGTACAGATCAGACCTTCTTGGTACCTACTGATGTGAGGATGGCCAAATGTCAGTAGAGCTCTGAAGAGAAGCTTTTCCTGAGATAGCAGGTAGTGGCTAACGGTTGGCTCCTCAAAGCATCACAGAGTTGGCCAAGGAGACAAGATCTGAGAGAGGAGAGGCCATTTTGTGGGGAAGATAGTATGGCCCACCAGTCAGAAGACATTCCGGATAGTTACAGACCTACTTTTGGGAAGGAGGTGCCTTTGTGTGTGGGTGTGAGTTTGCGGTTTTGTCTCATGTTCTGAGAATAGGTAGGAAAGGTGGTTGGTTTGGTTTGGAGTCGACTGTTTCTAGTAAGTCTTTTGACAAGGCGACTTTCTATGTCTGTGTATCCACTGTGTCCGTGGCTTTAGACATTAGAAAAGAGAATGCATCAATGGAGGTGTCCTGTCTAGTAGAAAGCTTCCCAGCATTCATCCTGCTCAATTGATGAATGGACTGTGGTTTGCCTTATGGATCTTAAACACCTACTAACATCCTAAGTTCCTGTTTTCTTCCTGAATTCTGGCCACTCTCCAGAATAGGCTCATGATTTATTGTGCAAGATATGTACCACCTCCAAGCTCTGTGACATGTCCATGTTCTTGATAGCTGAAGGGAATGGGAACATCTTGGAAAACTCAGACATCAGTGTGAGCAGTAAAGTCTCAGTCGAGAAACCCTGCTTTGGTCCATTTGCTTAACTATGGTTCTATTGCCTTGAATGTCAGGAAGGTCTTTGCCTCAGGCCACCCTTTTGTGAAGCCTGAAGAAACAGTTTTCAAATGAAAATGAATGGGCATCTCCTGTGCCTCTTTGCTTAATTGCTTTGAAAAGGATGGTGTCTTAATCAGACACTAGGCCCTGTTTGAGGCTGTGGCTAAGATTCTCAGCTCCTGATAGATGTAAAGACGATCCCATGTGTGCATCCAAAACCAAAATGGCAAAAAGATCAGTCATTGTAGATGAAGTCTCTTGCCTTCCTCTGATAGGTTCCGGAAATCCATCAAGTGAGAATAGGATTCCTATGGGTCAAATGAGTTATTCAAATCCTGCAGAAGTACTTGGGTTCTCTCATGATGCCAAATCACATAATGAATCTATACCTGACTGTCAGTAGGCCTCAAATTGGAGAAGCAGAGCAGCATTAACAGCAGGCCTATTTGATCACTCCTGGTTCAAAGGAAGGGTGTCCAGGCCACACTGAATTTAGACACATGGGGGGCAAGGGTGCATATTTTGGACATTGTCTTTGGCAGCGCCCCTCATGGAAACCTCCAGCTAGAGTTTATGATGAGTGTCTATACGGCTGAAGATGAGGGCCATGTGGGAATGTTTTGGTTTTAATTGTGGTCATTTGTGTGGCGGTTGGAAGAGTTGACAGGTTCCACATTGTCTTGAACTCAGGTGTGATTCCTCTTAGAGACTGAGTTCTGGAACTGACCTCAGAGAAGTATTGCCATTAATTGTTTTGGCATTGTAGGAGGCCACACATGAGAGTTGCCTTTGAAACCTGAGATCTAGGCCCAGGATGGCTTTCCTCAGAGAACTGAAAATCTCAGCAAGGATATCGCATAATTTTATTCTGAAAAACTTGGCAGCCATAGTTAAGAGTCAAAAGACACATGGACCTCCCGTTGTAGACCTCCATAGGCCTTGCTTCATGTGACCTTTTGGCCAGTGTTTGGGAAGCCTTGCCTGTTAGAGTTCCTCAGAGCTTTCATTGAAATGAGCTTCCTCCCCATGTAATGGTTCCTTGAAGAATGGAAACCCCAAAGTGCCTCCAACTTCATTCTTGAAAAATGGATAGATAAATACCATGATATTTTTGAAATTCCCAATGACCAAGTGGCACTGGAGAACCATTGGATGTTCTGTTGCAGACAGTGGCTTGATTGTTGTGTTACAGACAGTGCCTTGATTGACTGGGTTTCATGAAAATGGTGCAGAACAGAGATGCCAGTAAGTTGGAGCCTGCTGAGTAGTGGGCCTAGAGCAGTGGTGGGCAGGTGTGTGATAATACAACTGTGGTGTCGCCATGTGGATCTGCCATTGGCTTCCAAATAGCTTGTGACTGACTTGGTACAGCCAGCAGACCATTATATGAAAAGGCATCTTGTTATATGGAGAGGTTTCAGGGCAATGTTCACAATCAAGTTGCTATGGTCAAGGGGGCAAGTTATGTGGGATAGAACCCTGGTTGGTGAATTCTCCTGCACACCCTGACCCAACACACGTGACAGAACTCCCTCCAGCCCTATATCCTAGTTGAACTCCTTGTATTTCATGAAGCAAATACCAACCTCCCATTGCAGCATCAAGAAACACCACAACCTCGCCAGCACTTGTTGTTGTTTGATTTCATAATGGCTGCCAATCTTACTGGAGTGAGAAAAGGGTTATCTTGTACATTGCTGGTGGGGCTGCAAATTGGTGCGGCCAATTTGGAAAGCAGTATGGAGATTCCTGGGAAAGCTGGGAATGGAACCACCATTTGACCCAGCTATTGCCCTTCTCGGACTATTCCCTGAAGACCTTAAAAGAGCGTATTACAGGGATACTGCCACATCGATGTTCATAGCAGCACAATTTACAATAGCTAGATTGTGGAACCAACCCAGATGCCCTTCAATGGATGAATGGATTAAAAAAATGTGGCATCTATACACCATGGAGTATTACGCAGCACTAAAAAATGACAAAATCTTGGAATTTGCAGGGAAATGGATGGCACTAGAGCAGATTATGCTTAGTGAAGCTAGCCAATCCCTAAAAAACAAATACCAAATGTCATCTTTGATATAATGAGAGCAACTAAGAATAAAGCAGGGAGGAAGAGCAGGAAGAAAAGATTAACATTAAACAGAGACATGAGGTGGGAGGGAAAGGGAGAGAAAAGGGGAATTGCATGGAAACGGAGGGAGACCCTCATTGTTATACTAAATTACATATAAGAGGTTGTAAGTGGAATGGGAAAATAAACAAGGTGAGAAATGAATTACAGTAGAAGGGGTAGAGAGAGAAGATGGGAGGGGAGGGGAGGGGGGATAGTAGAGGATAGGAAAGGTAGCAGAATACAACAGTTACTATTATGGTATTATGTAAAAATGTGGATGTGTAACCCATGTGATCCTGCAATCTGTACTTGGGGCAAAAAAGGGAGTTCATAACTCACTTGAAGCTAATGTATTCTAATGTATGAAATATGATATGTCAAGAGCTTTGTAGGGTTTTGAACAACCAATAAAAAAATAAAATTAAAAAAAAAGAAAGAAACACCACAAAAAGGGCAGGATGACCAAATGGCTTCACAGTCCACTCAGGGAGACAATAAGCTTCCAGTGGCCACAGTTTACCAACAAAGAGAGAAATCAACACTGGTACCACATGTTCAATGGAAAATAAGAAACGATGTCCTCCAGGTCACATAGATGCAGATCCAGGTTTGATGGTCTCACCAGAAATGAAGCTAAAGCTCCAGACAACAAGATATATTTCAAGTGCCCAAACTCAGAGGCAGTTTTACAAGAAGGCTATTGGCCAGCAGAGTTCCATGTTTGTGGAGTGTTTACACAGTCACTTACTTTTGGAAACTCCTCTACCACCTCCAAGGTTGTGAACTCCTGTGCATTTTCCATTCCCGATATGTATTCACAGATTTTCTAACTCTTCTCTTCGAATTGCATCTTACATGGGGTGAAGGTAATGTCAAAGGATTTATCTGGATGAGAGTGGGAAGACTTTTGTGTAGGACATATTTGCATACATATTGGATTCATTTTCCAATTTTCCATTTCAAATACTTTATCTCTGACACTAAACCACACCCTACTAGTCTCTGACTACTAATCCTAATATGAGGCAGAAAAATAACCCAAACATAATAGAAATACAAGCAGTTCAGAGGAGGCATGGTGTATAGTTGGACTTGCCTTTTGCATTTTAAAGGTTAGGGGTTATAAATCTAGACAATTTTTTGTTGCAATAGTTGTCCATGTGGTTTTAAAGATAACAAATATGTGAATTCTTGTCTCTCTTTCTCTGTAGCCTACTCAGCAAATATATTTTTATATACACATAGAGAATCTTACCTGGTACTACACGTACATTCTTGTGAGGAGGCTAACTTGGCAGATACAAATTGAGAGAAAAGATCACTCCTTCTAAATGTCGTTGGAACTGAAAATTCAACCTATGGGTGAGCTTCCTAGTTGAACAAAATTATACACAAATCCATGTTCAGTACAATGAATATTTTTGGATCTGTGGATGATATATATTTCATGGTGAATTTTGATTGGCATATATTGCTATTTTTAATGTCTCTGGGTGTGTATGTGTGTGTGTCTGTGTGTGTGTATATATATATATATATATATATATATATATATATATATATATATACACTCTCTCCTTCTATTTTTCAAAATATGAAATATATGTGTCTTATATACACTCCCTAATTTTATTCATGTTCATGAATGTGGATTTATAATCAACTTTTCACAAGATTATTCTCAAAAAATTTCATCCACCTGAAATACATATTTGCTTCCTAGTACTGAAAACTAACTTCAGTGAATGGTGCATACAAATCCTAATATTTCTATAGTAACTGACACAGTTTATCATCAATGCAAATAGATGCCTATGGGACATGATGTGTTTATCGATGTTCATTTTTATTCAACACTGGGACATTACAATTTCTTCAGTTTATGCACATCATAGGATATATATTTCCTCCACAGGTTAGCAAATTTATAGGCATTTGTTTCACTTTCAATCACTTCCTGCTTTAGAACACATGGATTCCTCCATGTTTCTTGACTGATCTTTTCATGAGATTTCTTTCCAAACACATTATTTTCGAATTCCTTTATCACTTTTGAAGCAAAACGGACACACACTGCATGATAAATCATAACTATAATATGACTATTAGATGTATAACTGGTTGGAATGAATGATTTTATATTAATATAAGATTTCTTATATATTTTCAGATATCAATTCAATACATTTTGTAAAGTGGAACCAGTTATATTATCTATTCACAGTATGGTCTATTCATGCATTATCTCTATATTCATAGACACAGGTTACACCTCTTTGTACCCCCAATACTAATTTATACATCTTCAAAATATTGCTCCCAGAAATGGTGGAAGAAATACTCATGTCACCTGATCTACATAGGCATGTTATCACAGTAGTATTCTGGACACAAAATGCAAAAGTCACACGTATGACTGTAACAAAGCCTAAACGGAAACTGAACATGGATTACTAAAAACATCCATGTCCAGGTTGCCTAATGCTCTCAAATGATCATCCTGTTGGTGACTACATATTTGTTTCTTCCTAAGATTATATATTCAACCTCAATACCATTGAAAATGTCTAATTTTTTCACTCACTTTGTACTTTGCCTGATTTCCTAATGTCTCTATTGATATCTACTTTCCTACATATTTTCTCCAGTTCAACATTGTGACTGACCCTTCACATGTGCTGACATTGACATTCACTCTCTAACCGAAACCCTATTGCTTATGAACTTTGGTCCAAATCCTATACTCACTCTTCTTCCGAAACATACTGACTATGTTCCTGATCCTATCGACTATCCCTTTTTGAGTAGATGTTCTCTACTACATTCAATCATCCAAGGTACAAGATCCTATGCCATTGTATAAAGATTTTTCTGAAACATGTATCTAGAACGTAATTCAAAGCTACGTATCGCAATCAGTTGCCCAATGCATTTCTGAGCTTCAAATCTTACCTAGATTTCTGTTTTCATACTTATATTTCATCTCTATATTCCTATAAATATTGCAGGTTCCCAATACCATTATTCATCCCGCATAATGATTCCTTGCCCAAATCGAACTTGTTATTAACCCTAACCATACACTGTTGCTTCAATCTAAAATTACAAAAGAGCAGGGACAGAGTTCGCCTTACAATACAGGAATGTAGGGTATCTTCCAACTGCTGAGAACCTCAAAGTTCGATGCAGAAATGATCCCTGGAGAAGATGTAGGCAGCTATGAAGGATCTGAGAGAGCAAAATCCATCTTCATGGAAAACAACCTGAACAGGACGAAGGGATGTGTATGCATCAGCCTTTCTCTTCTTAATGTAGAGAAGATGGACCTAAGCAGGCCTGCGTGGAGAGCTGTTCCCAGGTGCCTATTTTGATATACCATTGTAACAAGTCAAATTGTCACACAAAGTAGGAGCAGCCTCCATCTCATGGAACCCTTGGAAGCAACGGTTAGGACAAAGTTGTTGCCAAGGCAGTGACCTCATTCAGTTCCTGAAGGAAGTGTCCTAGCTAACTTCCTTGGTGATGGAACTCTCTGAAATTGTGATGCAAGAAGCCAGGCACCAAGAGCCAGTCCCAGTCCCAGTCCCAGTGGGCTCACTTGTTTGTATTTACCAAGTACAGATTCAGACCTTCTTGGTACCTACTGATTTGAGGATGGCCAAATGCCAATTGAGCTCTGAAGAGAGGCCTTTCCTGAGATAGCAGGTAGTGGCTAACTGCAGGCTCCTCAAAGCATCACAGAGTTGGCCAAGGAGACAAAATCTGAGAGAGGAAAGGCCATTTCGAGAGGAACATAGTATGGCCCACCAGTCAGAGGACACTCCAGATAGTCACAGATCCACTTTTGGGAATGAGGTGACTTTATGTGTGTGGGTGTGAGTTTGTGGTTTTGTCTCATATTCTGCGAATAGGTAATAAAGGTGGTTCGTTTGCTTTGGAGTCTACTGTTGATAGTAACTCTTTTGACAAGGCGAGTGTTTCTATGTCTGTGTATCCACTGTGTCCGTGGTTTTAGACATTAGAAAAGAGAATGCATCAATGGAGGTGTCCTGTCTAGTAGAAAGCTTCCCAGCATTCATCGTTCATAAGTGATGAATAGACTGTGGCTTGTCTTATGGATAGGAAACAACTACTAACTTCCTAAGTTCCGGTTTTCTTCCTGAATTCTGGCCACTCTCCAGAATGAGCTCATGATTTATTGTCCAAGATATGTATAACCTCCATGCTCTGTGACATGGCCATGTTCTTGATAGCTGAAGGGAATGGGAACATCTCAGATATTAGTGTGACCAGTAAAGTCTCATTGGAGAAACCCTGCTTTGGGCCATTTGCTTACCTATGGTTCTGTTGCCTTGAATGTCAGGAAGGTCTTTGTTTCAGGCCACCCCTTTTTGAAGCCTGAAGAAACAGTTTTCAAATGGAAATGAATGGGCATCACCTGTGGCTCATTGCTTAATTTCTTTGGAAAGGGATGTGTCTTAATCAGACACTAGGCCTTGGTTGAGGCTGTGGCTAAGATTCTCAGCTCCTGATAAATCTAAAGAAGATCCCATGTGTGCATCCAAAACCAAAATGGCAAAAGGATCAGTCATTGTGGATGAAGTCTCTTGCCTTTCTCTGTTAGGTTCCTGACGTCCATCAAGTGAGAATAGGATTCCTATAGGTCAAATGAGTTATTCAAAGTCCTGCATAAGTGCTTGGTTTCTCTCATGATGCCAAATCACATAAGCAATCTATACCTGACAGTCAGTAGGCCTCAAATTGGAGAAGCAGAGCAGTATTAACGGCACGCCTATTTGATCACTCTTGGTTCACAGAAAGGGTTTCCAGACCACCCTAAATTTAGACAAATGAGGGGCAATGGTGGATATTTTGGACACTGTCTTGGGCTGCATCCCTCATGGAAACCTCCAGCCAGAGTTTATGATGAGTGCCTATATGGATGAAGATGAGGGCCATGTGGGAATGTTTTGGTTTTAATTGTGGTCATTTGTGTGGCGTTTGGAAGAGATGACAGGGTCCACATGGGCTTGAACTCTGCTGTGATTCTCCTTGGAGACTGAGTTCTGGAACTGACCTCAGAGAAGTATTGCCATTAATTGTGTTGGCATTGTAGGAGGCCACACATGAGAGTTGCCCTTGAAACCTGAGATCTAGGCCCAGGATGGCTTTCCACAGAGAGCTGAAAATCTCAGCAAGGATATCACATGATTTTATTCTGAAAAACTTGGCAGCCATAGTTAGAGTCAAAAGACACATGGACCTCACGTTGTAGACCTCAATGGGCCTGGCTTCATGTGACCTTTTGGCCAGTGTTTGGGAAGCCTTGCCTGTTAGAGTTCCTCAGAGCTTTCATTGAAATGAGCTTCCTCCCCATGTAATGGTTCCTGGATGAATGGAAACCCCAAAGTGCCTCCAACTTCATTCTTGAAAAATGGAAAGAAAAACACCATGAAATTTTTGAAATTCCCAATGACCAGATGGCACTGGAGAACCATTGGATGTCCTGTTGCTGATCATGAGTGTAACAGACAGTGCCTTGATTGACTGGGTTTCATGAAAATGGTGTAGAACAGAGATGCCAGTAAGTTGGAGCCTGCTGAGTAGTGGGCCTAGAGCAGTGGTAGGCAGGTGTGTGATAATACATCTGTGATGTGGCCATGTGGATCTGCCATTGGCGTCCAAATGGCTTGTGACTGACTTGATGCAGCCAGGAGACCATTATATGAAAAGGCATCTTGTTATATGCAGAGTTTTCAGGGCAATGTTCAGAATTAGGTTGCTATGGTCAAGGCGGCAAGCAATGTGGAATAGAAGCCCAGTTGGTGCATTCTCCTGCAGAGCCTGACCCACCACACGTTACAAGACTCCCTCATGCACTGTGTCCCAGTTGAACTCCTTGTATGTCATGAATCAAATACCAAACTCCCAGTGCAGCAGCAAAAAAACACCACGAAAAGTGGAGGATGACCAAATGGCTTCAAAGTCCACACGGGGTGTCACTTTGCCCGAAGAGGCCACAGTTTACCTACAAAGAGACTTCAGCACTGCTGCCTCATGTTCATCGGAAAATAAGAAACCATGTCCTCCAGGTCACATAGATACTGACCCAGGTTTGATGGTCTCACTTCAAAGGAAGCTAAAGCTCCTGACAACAACATATATTTCAAATGCCCAAACTCAGAGGCAGTTTCTCAAGAAGTCTTTAGGCCAGCATAGCTCCATGATTGTGGAGTGTTTACACTGTCCCTTACTTTTGGAAACTCCTCTACCACCTCCAAGGTTGTGAACTCCTGAGCATTTTCCATTCCACATATGTATTCACAGATTTTCTAACTCTTCTTTTCTAATTGTGTTTTACCTGGGGCGAAGATAATTTCAAGGCATTTTTCTGGATGAGAGTGGGAATATTTTTTGTGGCACATATTTGCATACACATTGGATTTATTTTCCTATTTTCCATTTGAAATACTGAATCCGTGACACTAACCCATACCCTACTTGTCTCTGACTACTAATCCTAATAAGATGGAGAAAAATAACCCAAACAGAATATAAATACAAGCAGTTCAGAGGAGGCATGGTGTATAGTTGGACATGGCTTTTGCATGACAAAATGTAGGTGCTATAAATCTAGTCGATTTAAATTGAAATAGTTCTCCATGTATTTTTAAATTTAACAAATATGTGAATTCCTCTCTCCCATTTTATGTAACCTATTGAGCACATCTATTTTTATATGCACATATAGAATACTACCTGGTATCACACATACGTTCTTGTGAGGTGTCTGACTTGACAGATACAAATGATGAGAAGTGATCACTCCACCTAAACGCTATGGGATTTGAAAATTCATCCTATGTGTGACCCTCCTAGTTGAACAATATTATACATAAATCCATGTTCAGTAAATTGAATATTTTTCTATCTGTGTAAGATATATATATCACGGTGAATTTCGATTGGCATATATATTGCTACTTTTTAATGTCTCTCTCTCTCTCTGTGTGTATATATACACACTCCAGATTTTTTTAAAATATAAAATATATATGCCTTATTATACACTCCCTAAATTTTTTCATATTCATGTATGTGGATTTATAGTCAACATTTGAAAAGGTTATTCTCTGAAATATTCATCCACCTGAAATACATATTTGCTTCCTAGTAATGAAAACTAACTTCAGTGAATGGTGCATACATATCCTAATATTTCTACAATAATTGACCCAGTTTCTCATTAATACAAGTAGATTCATATGGGACATGATGTGTATTTTCATGTTCATTCTTATTCGCCACTGGTACATTACTATTTCTTCAGGTAATGCACATAATAGAGTATATATTTCATCCACAAGTTAGCAAAATTATGGGTATGTGTTTCACTTTCAATAATTTTCTGTTTCAGAACACATGTATTCCTCCATGTTTCTTGACTGGTCTTTTCATGAGACTTCTTACCAAACCCATTATTTTCGATTTCCATAATCCCTTTTGAAGCAAAACTCACACACCGTTCATGATAAACCATAACCCTAATATTACCATTAGATGTATAACTGGATGGAATGAATGATTGTATATCAATATAAGATTTCTTATATATTTTCAGATATCAAATCAATCCATTATTTAAAGTGGAACCAGTTATATTATTTATTCACAGTATAGTCTATTCATGCATTGTCTCTATATTCATAGACACAGGGTACACCTCATTGTAAACTCAATACTAATTTATACGTATTCAAATTATGGCTCCCAGAAGTGGTGGAAGAAATATTCATGTCACCTGATCTACATATACAATTTAACCCAGTAATATTCTGGACACAAAAAGAAAAGGTCACACTTATGTTTCTACCAAAGCCTAAATGTAAAGTTAACATGGATTACTAAAAACATCCATGTCCAGGTTGCCTAATGCTCTCAAAAGTCAATCCTATTTGTGACAATATATTCGTTTCTTCCTAAGATAATATATCCAAAATCAACCCTGTTGAAAATGCCTAATTCTATCACACACTTTATACTTTGCCTGATTTCGTAATGTCTCTATTGATATCTTCTTTCCTACATATTTTCCCCAGTTCATCATTGTGATGGTTCATATGTGCTCACATTTACATTCACTCTCTAACCAAAACCCTATTGCTAAAAAACTTTTGTTCCAAATCCTATACTCACTCTCCTTCCTAAACATACCGACTATCTTCCTAATCCTACCGACTATCCCTTTTTGACTGGATGTTCTCTTCTACATTCAATCATCCAAGTAATGTTCAGGTGAGCGTCGGAGGAAGAGACCACCAAGAGACTGTCTCATGGAACAGCAAAGGGTTTATTGGGGGTCCAGCATGCTGGGGCTCAGAGCTCCCTTGAATCGAGCAGAGAGCCCTGAGGACATCTTAAGCAGAGCTTATGTGTTTTCCTTGTAGAGGGCAGGGAGGGAAGTTTATTGATGGGTCAGGGCGAGTGGGCAGTTTGCATGCAACCGGGAGAGGGAGTACATTATATATTTTGGAAGTTGGAGACAGCACATTCTGGGAACAAGATTAGCAAACAGTTCTCAAGATTTCAACAGTGTTTTGTTAAGCATACAGAAAAAGAGGAAGTGACAAGTTCCATTTTATTAACCTTTCATTCCCCACGTCTTCTTCTGGCTACTTTTAATCATAAAAGTGATCATTGGACTGGTGTCACATTCTATGTCTGCTAGTGGGGTATTACCATAAGTTTAACTTGTCTAATTTGAGGTTGGAGAAATGAAAATACATGGTTGAGCAAACAGGGTTTTATAGTTAGCAAGAATGTGAGTATTATTATTGGACTGGCCAAGGTTGATAAACGTATAGTTAACCAGGGGGACTGTATGAACCAAGACTCAAACCACTCTTTTTGGGCCTCTCTCTTTCGTTGACACTCTTCAAGGCATCCTTTTATTTTACTCATAAATTTTTTACAACTCCAGTATTGTTGCCATAAAAATAACATTCTTCCCTCAATGCAGCACAAAGGCACCATTCTCTCATGAAGAGGAGGTCCAACCCTAGATTGTTGTATGAAACAACATCAGAGAGAGAGGTTAAAGATTCCCACAAAGCTGTGATGGAGGTTTCTAATATCTTTAAGTTTTGGTCTATTGCTGCTTCTAATTGGGTATTTTGCTTTGTACCATGGACCAAGGCAGTGGTTCCTGTGACCTCCCCTGCAGCAACTCGTATTCCTAATAGGATGGCTGAAGTGAGGGATATATGTTCCCTGTGGAACCGGGTTGTATGCCCCCCTGTTTGATCTTCAAATGAACCTGCATCATGATAGAGCACTCTGGGTAACCTCTGCTCCATTACACATTTAATCACCACTGTTGACCATTTAATGAAAACATAAAAATGTTATGTATATAGAATTATACTCTTGTAGGAACAGTCAAGACAAGGCACCTAAGATAGCACCAAAGCTAGGGAAACAGTCCTATTTGGTTGCAAACGGATTCAGAGGGCATTGCTTCTGTTGTAATCAATTAATCCCATGAACCCCAAGTTTAGGAAGTTTCAGAATTTTGTACCCAACATGTAAGGGAATGTGCTCAGAAGTTCACAGTCAGCAGAAATTCACAAAAAGCAGTTTTTTTATGTTTTTTTTCCTCTGTTCTGAGCAAATTAACTTTTCAAGGACACCTGGGAGGGGGAGAGATATTTCATCCCTTTCTTTTTTCCGCTTGCCAGCTGTTACCATGGAGCCAGTTGGTAACTTCTTTATCATAGAAATGTAGCCATCTCTTTGAAGCCCCAGCTCAAAGTCAGAGGCCTTGTTCACATATTTTGTGAAAAACTAGTAAGGGGGTGTCTAGCTTACAAGTACTGATTGTTTTAGCCAGTGGCCAAGTAGAACAGGGCCACATGAAAACAGGAAGTTTGTCTACACTGAACTCTTTTATAGGGACTCTTTTGCTGAACGTCCTAAAGTCAGCCATGGTGAAGACATCTGGAGAAGATCAGTTAAGGCTTTTCTGTGGGTGTGGAACAGAGGGGAAAGAGAGGGAAGGCGGGACTTAGAGCAGTTCCGAGGATCTGAGAATGAGTACGGAGAGATGTAAAAGAATAATGGGAAAGGGGTTTGGGATTTTCTAGCAACAAAAACTTGAGCAGTAGAACATGTAGAAAAGAGGGGAAGATGGGAGTGTGTATCCAAAAAGCCTGTGAGGGACTTTAAATTCTTAGTAACCTGTTTTCAGTGATGACAAAGCAACTTTAAAGACCATTTTTATTACATCTTGGATAGGGGTCTTCTCAGCTATTTTGAGCTTTAGGTTAGCTGGTAAAAGGACCTGGTGAAACCCCGTATGGGTGCTGACAGGAGAAGAGAGGAGTGAGTGGGTAGAGTGGTAACTAAGTACCTGCTACCTCAGCAAGGGGGCAATGGTCTGAGAACCGGCGGATGTTTGGGTTGTTGATCTAGTAACGGGATGGGAGAAATCAGGTTGTTGAGGTGGGAGTGACAGCAGAGAGACTAGAGCAGAAGGCTGAGGGTGAGGATCTATTGGAGAAGCATAGTTCAGGATGTGAGCGAAGGACAGAAAAGGCCTCCACATAGGGGAATCTCTTTTCACGCGTTTGAGCCCTTCCCAAAGTTAAAAAGGTTCCACAGAATTTGAGGATCTAGAGACCCCTCTGGGTGCCATCGATTTAGGTTATCTTATTGGTAATATGGCCAATGCTGTGTACTGAATTTGATTAGGAGTTTGGGTTCCATCGTGCAGCCCCTGTATGCTCACATCCCCTTGATTACAGAAGAAGTCGGCTTTTCCCACACACAGCCATGGCTGTTTGTGGCTTTGATAGTTCACCGGGCAAACATAGTAATCTAGGCTAGCCGACCTGCATCTGGCTCACGTGTCCCTACATCCATAATGTTTGTTTCCATTACATATGATACGGAAGGGATTTAATGGAATTTTAGTGGGATCCTCTTCTTCAGGGATATCTGAATAGGAAAGACATATAGCCAGCTGACAAATGTCTGGGTGGAGAGATGGCCACCAGGTCCCTAAGGGGGCTGTATGCAAGATTGATTAAACTTCTTGTCCAGTAGGATTTGTGATCAGCCATCGCTGCTGAAAGGGGTGATGAGGGTTAGAAATACTGGTGGTCAAGGGGAGAGTCTATAACCTTATCCACACGGCGAATGTGCAATTTGAAAGGGTTACCAGTCTTTTCCAGTTTCCAGCCAATTCCAGTTTCCAGTCAATGTCTGGACAGGGCGCAGGCTTGAGATGAGAGGCATGCATCCAGGAAGTGATTCCATCTACCTTTACCACTGTAGGTGTTATAAGTAGCACCTGGAATGGTCCTTTCCAGCGGGGTTCCAGCGATGTCACCTGATGTCGTCTTACGAAGACAAAGTCTCTTACTTGATATCGATGTGGAGTCCCCTCGTCCCCAGTTTGGTAGGCAGTGGCCAGCTGTTTACACAGGTGTCACTGAATTCTTTCAAGAGCTTTAAGTCTGTCAAGCAAGCTGGTGTGGAAGGGATTGTAAGGTCTTAGAGTTGGTGTTAGGTCCCTTACTGGAGGAGGGGCACCATAGAGAATTTCATAGGGGGTGAGGTTACACTAAAATCAGAGTGAGTATTTTCTTCATTTAACAGTGCATAAGGCAGGAGCATAGTACAATCTTTTATTCCGGTCTCTAAGCTTAATTTTTTTAAGGTCTGTTTAATGGTTTGGTTCATTCTTTCTACCTGTCCTAAACTCTGGGGTCTATAAGCACAATGTAACTTCCAATTAATCCCCAGGGTCCTGACTAACCCCTGACTTACCTGGGCCATGAACGCCGGTCCATTATCAGACCCTATTAACTTAGGCAGGCTGTATCTTGGAAAAATATCTTCTAGGATATTCTTGACCAAAATTTGCGCTATTTCTTTTCTTTTTTTTTTTCTTTTTTTTGTGGGGAAGGCTTAAATGCATCCTGAAAATGTATCTACAAAGAATAGGAGATATTTAAGTCCATACCTTGCTGGCTTTATTTCAGTAATGTCCACTTCCCAGTATTGTCCTGGTTTGGTTCCTCGTAT
Organism: Callospermophilus lateralis; assembly: GCF_048772815.1. Taxonomy (NCBI): domain Eukaryota; kingdom Metazoa; phylum Chordata; class Mammalia; order Rodentia; family Sciuridae; genus Callospermophilus; species Callospermophilus lateralis. Next base: position 388,911 of record NW_027512396.1, on the reverse strand, counting down.
GTGCTTTCATACAGGAAGCTTGGAAGGGTAAGCATTTACCAATTGATGAACCCAACAGGCTTTTGTTACCCATTCAGTTATTTTCTTCACTGTGAGTCTGTTAGTGGAAAACTCTGTTCTTGATCCTTCAGGAATGCCTGCAGTTTCTTTGAACCAAGGTGAGTGAGTTGATGTACATTTTCTACTGACATAGTTAGAGCCGTGGCTCTTGGAGTTTTTACTGAAAGATTTAGAAATTCCACTTAAGGGCCTTCAGGGTTAAAATTTATTTTGGCCCAGAGCTTGGTGAGCAGATCTCCGCCGATCAATGGGGCCAGGCATTATGGGACTACTAGGAAGGAGTGATGGATTTTTCCTTTTCCCAGGTCCATGGTCCTCTTAGTTGTCCAAGCCCGATATTTACTGCCATTAGCCCCTTGAAATAGAGATTTTTTATTTGATAGAGGGCCCAATGTGGCCTTATGGGCTCAGTATATTGCCCCTGTATCCACTTCAAAGTTTACTGGGGTCCCCTCCACTTCAAAAGTTACTCTGAGCTCGGGGAGGGGATCTGAGCCCCGACTTTCTTAGTCATCCTCCAGAGTCAGAATGGCTGGCTGGCGTGGCTGTCGCTTTCTATGTCAATTTTGGCCCAGTGTCCTTTTTGTTTGAGTAGGCACATTGATCTGAGGCCAAGGGTGGCCTCTGTCGTGGGCCAATGTATACCTTCTTGTCTCCCTGTTTCTTAATTTTTGGCCTATTTGTTGTTGTGACCTGGACCTTAGTCAACGCCTTACTCTGCCTTTTGTTTCTTTTATCCTCCATTTGCTCCCTTCTCTTCCTCAGTTTCTCTCTTATAGTATACCTTCTCAGCTTCTCTGACTAAATCTCTCAAAGTCATATCTTGTAATCAATCTAAGCTTTGTAACTTTGTTTTAATATCCAGGGCAGTTTGCCCAATAAGGCCATCGTGACAGATGCCTTTTGAGTCTCTGCCTGACGATAAAAAGGATTATAGCTCCTATATGCCTCCATAATTCTCTCTAGAAACATAGAGGGAGATTCATCAGGCCCCTGATAATCTCTCTTACCTTGGCCAAATGAGTTGGTCACTAGCGGCTGCTCGGAGACCCACTATTAGAGCCCGGCGATAAGTGGACAGATGCTCCCTACCTTCAAAGGTGTTGGGGTCCCAGTTGGGTCGGTTCAAGGGAAAGCCGGCTTTGATTATGTTGGTAAGTTGTGTCGGATGCAAACCTGGTCCAAGGATTTTTTTTTAGCTTCCTGGAGAATTCCCTTTTTTTCCTCTGTCATGAAGAAAGTCCCTAGCAGTTGTTGGCTGTCATCCGAAGTAGGCTGGTGTGAAAACATCAATGACTCAACCACACCTGAGAGCCGGGTGGGGTCCTCGGTAAAATGGGGATTGCTATTTTTTAAGTTACATAGGTCTGAAGAGAAGAACGGCCAATACTGGTAGGCTTGAATTTTCCCCCAATGGCCATTGTCAATCATTGGTCTATAGGGTCGAAGGGGAGGCATCCCAAGAGTTCCAGGGTTTTCAATCATTCACCGCCAGCGAGTTCCTTTAGCAGGGCCAGCTTCCTCCATGGGAGGAGGTGCTGTGTGTGCTGCAGGGGAATTACCTGGAGGGCGCTGGGCCGGCTTAGCTTCCTTCAATGGAGGAGAGGCTCAGTCAGCAGCAGGGGTATCACTTAGAGGGTGTTGGGGGTTAGAGGATGAGGGCAGGGGATAAGGAGGGGGAGGAGAGTCCAGTAGACTCAAATCTGGTGACACAGGGAAAACAGAGTGTGGAGGAGGAGGAGGAGCAGAGTGTTTGTGAGTTCCTGGGGGAAGGAGTCATTGCGGGGGCAGGGGCAAGGAAAGGCTTGACCCATTGAGGAGGAAATTTGCAGAGGTCCTGCTGAATTAAAATATATGGCTGTTGATCCAGATGACTATCTGGCCACGGCTGAAAGACAATATCTCTGAATTATAAATTAGTGGGAAGTAGAAAGATCCTTCTAGGGGCCATCCGACTCCAAAGGTGGGCCATTCTGAGGTACAGAGAGTCTACCACATCCGGGGCTTTACTGAAATAAAGAGATTCTGAGCCCTTAAACGGACTTTGGTATAGTGATCAAGGGTCAGGGACAGAGGCATTGAAGTGCTCTGTTCCATAATGAGAGATACACAAACAGTGAAAGTAAGACACATGACACAGGCAAGACAAGACAATAAAGACAGGCAATGGACGTTCAACACTGAGACCATGACTGAGTAGCCGGCAAAATCCGATGGACTGGCAATACTGAATCCGAAACAAAATATCACTGAGTCAAGGAGACTATTGTTCCTCAATTTCCCGAGTCCTCTCAGGCGTCCTCCAGGGACGTGGCCTGTGGTTCTGTAACACGACTGTCAGCCACCATCAGAGAGAGGTCACACTCTTCATTGACAGCCATTTTGCCAAACCCTAACATGAAACCTGAAACCAGAAAGAGGCGCCTTACTTATCTGCGGGGGGTCCATTGGGGTCTCTCGTCCACCGCTGCTTGATCTCTGTGGAACCTCCATATGTAAAGGTCGGGCTAGTGTCAGAGGAAGGGACAACCAAGAGACTTTAACATGCAACAGCAAAGGATTTACTGGGGGTCCAGCATGCTGGGGCTCAGAGTTCACTTGAATAGAGCAGAGAGTCCTGAGAACAGCTTCAGCAGAGCTTATATACTTTTCTTGGAGAGGGCAGGGAGGGAAGTTTATTGATGGGTAAGGGTCAGTGGGCAGTTAGCGCTTAACCGGGTGAGGGAGTACAATCTGCAGTTTGGCAGATGGGGACAGCACATTCTGGGAACAAGATTAGCAAACAATTCTCAAGATTTCAACAGTGTTTTATTAAGCATACAGAAACACAGGAAGTGACAAGTACCTATTTTATTAAACTTTCACTACCAACTATCCCTTTTTGACTGGATGTTCGCTTCTACATTCAATCATCCAAGGTACAAGGTCCTATGTCATTGTATATGGATTTATCTGAGACAACTTTGCAGAAAGTAATTCAAAGCTAAGTAGTCCCAATCAAGGGACCAATGCCCTTCTGGGCTTCAAATCTTACTTAGATTTCTGTTTTCATACATATATTTTACCTATGTATTCTACATATATTCAAATATATATATATATATATATATATATATATCATAGTATATATATTTCATCCAGAGTTTCACAAATTTATAAGAATTTTTTTTCATGTTTAATCAATTCCTTCTTCAGAACACATTTATTCCTCCAGGTCTCTTGACTGGTCTTTTCATGAGACTTCTTGCCAAACACATTATTTTTGACTTCCACAATCACTTTTGAAGCAAAACTCACACACTCTTCATGATAAACCATAACACTCATATTACCATTAGAATGTAACAGGATGGAATGAATGATTGTATAGCAATATAAGATTTTCTGTATATTTTCAGATATCAATTCAAAAAATTATTTAAAGTTGGAACCAGTTATATTATTTATTCTCAGGATAGTCTATTCATGCATTATCTCTATATCCAAAGACTCCAGGTACACCTAATTTTACACCCAACACTTATTTATACGTCTTCAAAATATTGCTCACAGAATTGGTGGAAGAAATACTCATGTCACCTGATGTTCATATACATTTTATCACAGTAATATTCTCGACAAAAAAGCAAAGGTCACACTTTGATTGTACGAAAGCCTAAATGGAAAGTGAGCATGGATTACTAAAAACATCTATGTGCAGGTTGCCTAATGCTCTCAAATGTCAATCCTATTGTTGAGTACATATTTGTTTCTTCCTTAGATTATATATTCAACAACAACCCTGTTAAAAATGCCTAATCCTATCACTGACTTTATACTTTGCCTGATTTCATAATGTCTGTATTCATATCTGCTTTCCTATATATTTTCCCCAGTTCATCATTGTGACTGACTCTTCACATATACTAACTTTTACATTCACTCTCTATCTGAAACCCAATTGCTGAAGAACTTTTGCTGCCAATCCTATACTCACCCTTCTTCCTAAACCTACCAACTATCTTTCTAATAATACCGACTATCCCTGTTTGACTGGATGTTCTCTTCAACATTCAATCATCCAAGGTACAAGGTCCTATGCCATGGTATATCGATTTATCTGACACATCTGTGCAGAACAAAATTCAAAGCTAAGTATCCCAATCAAGAGCCTAATGCTCTTCTGGGCTTCATATCTTACCTAGATTTCTGTTTTCATACTTATATTTCACTTGTATATTCTTGTAAATATCACAGGTACCCAATACCATTATTCATCAATCAGAATGATTCCTAAGCCAAATCGAACCTGTTATTAAGCCTTACCATACACTTTTCCCTCAATCTAACTATACAGAAGAGCAGGGACAGAGTTTGTCTTACAATACAGAAATAGAGGGGATCTTCCACCGGCAGAGAACCTCAAGGTCCATGCAGAAATGATCCCTGGAGAAGATGTATGCATCTATTTAGGACCTGAGAGAGCAAAAGTCATCTTCCATGGCAAACAACCTGCTCAGAATGAAGGGATTTGTCTGAATCAGCCACTTTCTTCTTTATGTAGAGAAGACGGACCAAACGAGGCTTGTATGGTGAGCTGTTCCCAGGTGCCTATGGTTGATATACCATTTTAACTTGTGAAACTGTCACAGGAAGTAGAGGCAGCCTCCATCACATGAGACCCTTCGAAGCTACTGTTAAAACAAAGTGGTTGCCAAGGTAGTGTCATAATTCAGTTCCTGAAGGAAGTGAACTAACTAATTTATTGGTGATGGAGCTCTCTGAACTTGGGATCCAAGAAGCCTGGCATCCAGAGACAGTCCCAGTACAGTCCCAGTGGGCTAACTTATTTGGATTTACCAAGAACAGAGTAAGTCTTTTTTGGTACCTACTGATATGATGATGGCCAAATGCCAGGAAAGCTCTGAAGAGGGGTCTTTCATGAAAAAGCAGGTAGTGGCTCACCCCTGGCTCCTGACAACTTCACAGTGTTGGCCAAGGAGACCAGATCTGAGACAGGACAGGCCATTTTGGGGGAACAAATAATGGCAAACCAGTCAGAGGACACTCCGGATATTCACAGACCTTCTTGGGTAAAGAAGTTGCCTTTGTGGGTGTGGGTGTGTGTTTGTGGCTTTGTCACATGTTCTGAGAATTGATAGGAAAAGCAGTTTGTTTGGTTTGAAGTGGACTATTTCTAGTAAGTCATTTGACAAGGCGAGTGTTTCTAGGTCTGTGTATCCCACTGTGTCCGTGGTTGTCGACATTAGAAAAGAGAATGTATCAATGGATGTGTCCTGTCGAGTAGAAAGCTTCCCAGCATTCATTCTGCCCAATTTGTGAATGGACTGCGGTTTGACTTTTCGATTGGCAACACCTCCTATCTCCTTAAGTTTCTGTTTTCTTCCTGAATTGTGGGCACTGTCCAGAATGGGCAAATGGTTTTGTGTTCAAGATATGTACCACCACCAAACTCTGTGACATGGCCATGTACTGGATAGCTGAAGGAAATGGCGAGCATCTCAGAAAACTCAGATACCAGCGTGACCAGAAGAGTCTCAGTGGGAAACCCTGCTTTGGGCCTTTTGCTTACCTATTGTTCTGTTGCCCTGAATGTCAGGAAGGTCTTTGCCTCAGGCCACCCCTTGGTGAAGGCTGAAGCAAACAGTTTTCAAATTGTAATGAATGGGCATCACCTGTGGCTCTTTGCTTAATTGCTTTGAAATGGGATGGGTCTGAATAAGCCTCTTTGCCCTCTGTGATGCTGTGGTTAGATTTTCAGCACCTGAGGGATCTAAAGAAAAATCTCTTCTGTATCCAAAACCAAAATAGCCAAAAGAACAGTCAGTGTGGATGAAGTCTCTCGCCTTCCTCTAAGGATCCTGACCTTTATCAATTGTGAATCGGGATCTTTCGGTCAAATGAGTTCTTCAAAGCCCTGCAGAGGCTAGCCCAGAGATGCGTGGATTTTCTCATAACTCCAATTCACATAAAGAATCTAAACCCCAGAGCCAGTAGGCCTCAAATTGGGGAATTGGAACAGTATTAACAGCAGTCCTATTTGATCACTCATGGTTAACAGGAAGGGTGTCCAGGACACCCTGACTTTAGGCAAATGAGGGGCAAGGAAGTTTATTTTGGACACTGTCTTGCACAGCGCCCCTCATGAAAACCCCCAGCCAATGGATATTATGTGTGTCTATTGGAAGAAGATAAGGGCCATGTGGGAGTGTTTTGGTTTTAATTGTGGTCATTTGTTTGGCGTTTGGAAGAGATGACTGGGTCCACCTAGGATTGAACTCAGGTGTGATTCCCCTTAGAGACTGTGTTCTGTAACTGACCTCAGAGAAGTATTGCCATGTATTGTGTTTGGATTTTAGGAGTCCACCCATGAGAGTCGTCCTTGGAAACTGAGATCTACGCCCAGGGGGGCTTTCCACAGAGCACTGGGAATCTCATCCAAGATATGCCATGATTTTATTCTGAAAGATTGGCAGCCGTAGTTGAGAGTAAAAACACACATGGACCTCACATTGTAGACCACAATGTGACCTTTTGCCTACTCTTTGGGAAGCCTTGTCTCTGAGAGTTCTCCAGAGCTTTCATTGAAATGAGCTTCCTCATCATTTAATGGTTCCTGAATGAATTGAAACCCACAGTGCCTTCAACTTCATTTATGAAATTTCAAAAACTTCATTTTTGAAATTTCCATGACCAGGTGGCACTGGAGAACCTTAGGATGTCCTGTTGCTGATCATGAGGGTACCAGACAGTGCCTTGATTGACTGTGTTTCATGAAAACGGTGTAGAACTGAGATGTCAGTAAGTTGGAGCTTTCTGAGTAGTAGGCCTAGAGCAGTGGTGTGCAGGTGTGTGATAAAACATCTGTGGTGGGGTCATGTGGATCTTACACTGGCTCCAAATGGCTTGTGAATGACATGGTGCAGCCAGCACACCCTTGTATATAAAGGCATATTGTTACATAGAGAGTTTTCAGGGCAATGTTCACAATCTGGTTGCTATGATCAAGGGGGCAAGCAATGTTGGATAGAAGCCTGGTTGTTGCATTCTCCTGCAGACCCTGACCCCCCACATATTACAGGACACCCTCCAGGACTGTGTCTCAGTTGAACTCCTTATATGCCTTGAAGCAAATACAAAACACCCAGTGCAGGAGCAAGAAATAACACGAACACTGGAGGATGACCAAATGGCTTTCAAGTCCACATGGGGAGACACTTAGCCCTAAGTGGTCACAGTTTAGCTACAAAGAGAAAATTCAACACTGCTGCCTCATGTTCATTGAAAAATAGGAAACCATGTCCTCCAGGTCACATAGATGCAGACTCAGCTTTGATGTTCTCACTAAAAAGAAGCTAAAGCTCCTGACAACAATGTATATTTCAAGTGCCCAACCTCATTGTCAGTATCTCCAGAAGTCTTTAGGCCAGTAGAGTTCCATGTTTGTGGAGTTTTACCCTGTCCCTAAGTTTTGGAAGCTCCTCTAAAGCCTCAAAAGTTTTAAACTTCTGGGAATTTTCCATTCCATATATGTATTTACAGATTTTCTGACTCTTCTCCTCTAATTTTGTCTTTCTTTGGGCGAAGGTTATGTCAAGCCATTTTCTGAATTAGAGTGGGAAGTTATTTGTGTAACACATATTGCATACACATTGGATTCATTTTCCAATTTTCCATTTGAAATACTGAATCCCTGACACTAACTTATACCCTACTACACTCTGACTACTAATTCTAATATGATGCAGAAAAGTAACCAAATCAGAATTGAAATACAAGCAGTTCAGAAGAGGCATGGTGTATTCTTGAACTTGCCTTTTGCATGATAAAGGTTAGGTGTTATAAATCCAGTCTATTTTTAATTGAATTAGATATCCATGTGTTTTTAAAGTTAACAAATATGTGAATTCCTGTCTCCCTTTGTGTGTAGCCTATTCAGCACATGTATTTTTATATGCACATATCGAATCCCAGCTGGTATCACACCTACATTCTTGTGAGGTGGCTGACTTCGCAGATACAAATTTTGAGAAGGGATCACTCCTCGTAAACGCTGTTGGAACTGAAATTCAAACTATGGGAGAGCCTCCTAGTAGAACAACATTATACATAAATCCCTGTAAAGTAAATTGAATATGTTTGGATCAGTGAATGATGTGTATTTCATGGTGAATTTCGATTGGCATATATGTTGCTACATTTTAATATCTGTGTGTGTGTGTGTGTGTGTGTGTGTGTGTGTATACACACACACTCTACAGATTTTTCAAAATATGAAATATATATGTCTTATTTGCACTCCCTAAATTCATTCATGTTCAAGTATGTGGATTTATAATCAACTTTTCACCAGATTATTGTCAGAAATATTCATCCACCTGAAATACATATTTGTTTCCTAGTACTGAAAACTACCTTCAGTGAATGGTGCATACAACTCCTGTTCATAGCTGCAGCCTAAGGGGCCCAGCAAACTTCCAGCTGCCTGCAAACTTTCAGCTGCCGGCTGATGATTGGCTCACAGTGGCCCCAGCAACATCTAGCTGATTGGCTCCTCTGCGGTGATGCTCATTGGAGATGCTCATTGAGCTGTTTCCCCACCCTTTCAGACTGCCAGCTGATATTTGGCTCACAGCGGCCCCAGCAACATCTAGCTGATTGGCTCCTCTGCGGTGATGCTCATTGGGCTGCTTCCCTGCCTTTTCAGATCACAGAGCTGCTCATTGGGGGACTTTTTTGACTCCACACGTGACCCAGCCAATCGGTCTCAAGAGCAGGAGGATTGTGGGAAGAGGAGAGAGGCTTGTGTGGGAGGGAAAGGCTTGTGGGAAGACGGTGGTGACAGTTGGGGCTCTGAGGGTTTTTCCTGAGAGGCTCTTTTGCTTGGCGTGTGTGGTTCTAAAAATAAAGTTGCTTTCTTTTGAAAAGTGGCTCCTGATTGTGCCCAGCCAGACTGCAGCATTTGGTGGCTCGCATGGGGAGCGACTGAGGGTAACTGATAAGGTAAACTGCTTGCCCCTGAGGGCAGGACAAGAGGATGGGTAGCCATTTTAAGATTCCTCTTTTGTTTTGCTTCACATTTGCTTTAAATTGCCTGTCCCTGGAGACGAGTGAGATGGAAGAAAAACCGCTCACATCTGAGGAAAAACTATTTGTGTCTGAGGAACAGATAGAGAGAAAGGCTATAATGATATTTTGTTTTTCCATTTTTATTTCATTCTATCTCTGTTTTGTTTGGTGTTATCTTGTTGGGTTGTATTGTAGTAGAAATATGGCATCAGAAATTAGAAAAAAAAAACAAACTGAAAAAGTGTTAAGTAAATTGTTAGAGGAAGGAGGCATCCCAGTAAAATTAAGAGCAGTCAGGGCATACGTTGATACAATACAAAAATGTAGCCCATGGCTTTTTAAGGAGGAGTTCTTAAATATATCACAATGGAACCATCATGGTGAAGATTTAAAAAGAATAGAAAAGAAAAGCCCAGGGACTCTGCCAGTTGGCACATTGCCATTGTGGACTTTCGTATCTTGTTTGTTTAGTCAAAAGCCTTCAGTTCAGACAATGGTAGAGGAAGGAGAAGACATATTGATTCAAGTAAAAGAGAAGGTCTCTCAAGTTAGTCAGACAGAGGAAAAAATTCAAGTAAAAGAGAAGGTCTCTCGAACCAGTCAGACAGAGGAAAAAAATCATGTAAAAGAGAAGGCCTCTCAAGCTAGTCAGACAGAGAAAGAAAGTGTAAAACAGTAAAAGCCATCAGGGGGAAATTTACAACAGGAGACTACTACTAACACCTTTCTATCACCAGAGGGTGTAAGTGTCCAACCAACAGAACCACCTCTACAGGAGACTGCTACTAATACTTTTCTATCACCAGAGGACGTAAGTGTCCAACTAACAAGGCCACCTCCATATGCTGGGAAGCCCCCAACCCCCACAGTTGATAGTTGGGATCCTGAGACAAGATCTCAAATATTAACATGCTCTATATTTGAGGTAGGAGGGCAGCGAGTTTACCATGCTTTAAATTTCAAAACAGTGAAGCAGATAAAAGAGGCTGTAACAACCTATGGTCCTCAAGCACCCTTCACTGTAAGCATGGTCGAAACCATTAACAACTTGAACATGAAGCCAGCGGATTGCGCTAATATGTGTAAAGTTGTGCTAAATGGAGGACAATACCTGTTATGGAAGGTTGACAATGAGGAATTTTGCAAGGAGACGGCTATGCAAAATGCAGCAGCTGGTTATCCTCAGAGAAATCTAGATATGTTGTTAGGAAAGGGACCTTATGAGGATCAGCAGCAACAAATTGCATATGATTCTGGTGTATGTGCATAAATTGCTGTAGATGCAATTAAGTCATGGAAGACTTTACAAGGACTTGGAGGTTTACAAGGTCAATTATCTAAAGTAATACAAGGAACTAATTAACTTTATGCTGAATTTGTCGATAGGCTTATTCAAACAGGTACCAGAGGTTCTGGGAAAACAGAACAAGCAATGCTATTACTAAAAAAACTGGCTTATGAGCAAGCGAATAGTTGGTGCAGAGATATAATTAGACCATGGAAACATGAAGATTTAAACACATATATTAAATTATGTAGAGACATTAATGAACAAGAGCAAGTCGTGGCAACTGCAGTAAAACAGGCTTTAGATGCCAGAGACATTAATGAAGAAGGGCAAATTGTGGCAGCTGCACTAAAACAGGCATTAGATGCCAGGCCAAGAACATGCTACAATTGTGAACAAACAGGACATTTTAAAAGGAATTGCCCATAGGAGGAGGGTTTAACAAAATTACTTATAGATATTAAAGGTTTTTTTTTTTCAATTCCAATTCATCCTGAGGATATTCCACGTTTTGCATTTACTATCCCTGCACTGAATCATGAAGGTTCTGATCAGAGATATGAATGGAAAGTACTGCCTCAAGGGATGGCTAAAAGCCCAACAATGTGTCAAATTTATTTTAACAAAGTAATCAAGCCACTTAGAAATCAAAATCCTGAACTACAAATATTTCACTATATGGATGATGTATTATTAGAACACAAAGCTAAAAACACATTGCTAGAATGTTATGCCACACTTACAAACTTATTAAAAAATAATCTAGATATAGCAATAGATAAAGTACAATTAAATTTTCCAATTAATTATTTAGGTGTTCTATTATCCTCAACCATGTACCGCCACCAAAAATTCAAATACAAGTAGATCAACTCAAATCACATAACGACTTTCAAAAGTTATTAGGAGACATAAATTGGATAAGGCCTTATCTAGGTATACCAACAGGAGAGTTGGGATATTTATTTGATATCCTAAAAGGTTCATCATATCCCAATTCACGGTACATGTTAACGCCTGAAGCAAGAAAGGCATTAAAAATCATTGAAACATATATGGAAAATATGCAATTGGATAGAATTGATATAAGTTTGCCTTTATTATTTATTGTCTACCAACAAAAAATATTCCTACAGGAGTATTTTTGCAAGAAGGTCCATTATTATAGATACATTTATCTTATTCTCCTAACACTATTCTTACTAGGTACCCTGAGGCTATAGGACAATTAATACCCAAAGGAATAAAAGCCGCAAAGTGAGTGCTTGGGATTGCTCCCAATAAAATTATTACTCCACATACTCTGAATCAAATTGATGAGTTAGTTAATGAGTTAAATACTTGGGCAATAATCATGTGCAAATCTAATGTTTCATTTCATAATCACTTACCATCTAATCCTTTATTGTCTTTTTGGTCATCGCATCCTGTAATTTTTCCAAAATTGACAAGAAAAACACCTATCATGAATGCTCCAAATATATTTACTGATGGATCAAATAATGGTACAGCAGCAATAGTTACACCTGATCAAACTTTTACATTTCTAGTACCCAAACAATCAGCTCAAAATGTAGAGCTTAATGCAGTATTACAAGCTTTTGTGATGTTTAAAGATTCTGTATTTAATTTATTTTTGATAGTCAGCATATAGTTAATGCTATAGTATGCCTTGAAGATGCTGGTAGGATTTCCCATTCCTCTACTGTTTTCTCCTTGCTTTCCACTATACAAAGTATAATCTGGGACAGAAAAGATCAATTCTTTATAGGACATATCAGGGCACATACAGGATTGCCTGGAGCCATCAGTTTGGGCAATGATTTAGCAAATAAAAGTACACATGACATACATATTTTCTCTACACTAGAAGAAGCTATAAATTTTCGTAAAAAGTTCCATGTCAAAGCTAATACCTTACAAAAGCCTTCTAAAATAACTAAGGAAAAAGTTGACAAATAATAAAACAATGTCAAAATTGTGTGACCTTTTTACCACAAGTTAATCTTGGAGTCAATCCTAGAGGATTGATACCTAATCATATTTGGCCGATGGACATCACACACTTGCCAGGATTTGGAAAATTAAAATATTTGTATGTTACAGTTGATACTTCTTCTGGATTTTTGATGGGCACCCTTCATGCCAGAGAAAAAACTAAAGATATTATCACTCATTGCTTACAAAATTTTGCCACTGTGGGCGTTCCCAAACAGTTAAAAACAGATAATGCCCCTGGTTATACTTCTACCTCTTTTAAACAATTTTGGTCATCATTTGGCATTACTCATATAACATTAATCCCATACAATCCACAGGGACAAGGCATAGTTGAAAAAGCTCATCAAACTATTAAAAAGTACTTATTAAAGCAAAAAAGACACAATTGGGAAAGGGTATATATTCCCCAAAGACAAACTTAAAATAACCCTTTTTATTCTAAACTTTTAAAATTTGGATTCATCAGGACTTAGTGCTGGGGAAAGGCATATGTGTCCAAAAAATGTGCATAAGCCCAAGGTTCTTTGGAAAGATATTCTAACAGGACAATGGAAAGGTCCTGACCCAGTAATTGTCTGGAGTCGGGGGTCTGTTTGTCTGTTTCCACAGGAAAAACAGTAGCCGATTTGGATTCCAGAGAGATTAACCAAGGTCCTGACCCAATGATTGTCTGGAGCCAGGGGCCTGTTTGTGTGTTTCCACAGAGAGAACAACAGCCGATTTGGATTCCAGAGAGATTAACTGAAGCGATTTCTACAGAACAAAAAGAAGATGATTTGACTCAAGTCCATATCAGCTGATATCCAAAATTCCAGTTTGGCTACCCTTACATCTAAGATAGAACCAGGATGCTTTTTTCAATATCTATTTTATTATTGCCTTTTCCCACATTTTATTTTGTTTTTTTGAGCTCATACATACCTAGTTTAATGTTTTGGTGATCAGTTCTATTTTTTGACAATAGAGTTTTTAAACATTGCAATGGAGATTTCACATGTAAAAAGTTATAAGGCCTTTACTATTAGGTTATGTGTTGTATGTATTATATTATGTGTGCACACTTGTGTTTTGTGTTATATGTTTGAATGTTCATATGTCCATATATCATATATGATGAGGGCTCATGAAAAAATTGATCCAAATATTTTTTTATTCACATTATTTAAATGGTTTAATTTAAATTGGGTAAACAGCTGTTGAGGATTGTTTTAAAATGTGAACAAAAAAGGAGGTTAACAGATCTGTTTGTTTTCTTTCACATTTCCTTTTCATTATATTTAATAATTCTCTCCAAGACAATGTAAATTGTTAAGAAAATTGTTTTCTTTCAGTGTTTTCTGGAATGTTACATAATTTTTTCTTTAGCCATTATTGCCAGAATTTCTATCTTCGTCACAGTTCTGGTGAAATCAAAGATAAAACCAATCTACAGCTTCTGCAATAGCCATCACTGAACTGCTTGCAGAACTTGCCTGGACACATTGTGAACTCAC